>NW_003546280.1:165168-214946 GCF_000090795.2 Amphimedon queenslandica | reverse complement strand
GAGAGAGAGGGGGGGAGGGAGGGAGGGAGGGAGAGAGAGAGAGAGAGAGAGAGGGAGAGAGAGAGAGAGAGGGAGAGAGAGAGAGAGAGAGAGGGAGGGAGAGAGAGAGAGAGAGAGAGAGAGGAGGGGGGGGAGGAGTGAGAAAACAAGGGTGTGTCTATTCACTAAATATAATTTGTTACATGATCATGTTGTATGTATACATGCAGCATGCTTTCATGTTTATGTGCTGTGTGATCTGTTATGCTGCCTGTGGTATGCGTTGCTTCACATCAGAGCTTTGTTATATCATTAATGTGGTATTGAATCTCATTATTAACTCATTTTCGTGGTACGTGTGAATGTCTACACACCAATTACCGTGGTATGTAATGCTATGCACCCATACACCTCTCATATGTACGCAATACGCTATATACACATATATACAGCTATATATACATGTACATGTACATGTGCCCTATAATTGAACTCATTTGCTTCTCGTTTAATGTGGTATTATGACGGCAGCTTAGATACTATGTACACAGCATACTTGTGTCTTTGTGTAATGTTATACCGGCTCTCTGATCTTCCCTTTTATTCTTTGTTTGTCTTTTGTGTCAGAATCTCTTAGGCTGTAGCTGGTCTCCAGACGGTCGGTTGGTAGCAGCTGGATCTGCTGACAGGTAAATTGTTTTTTTGTGTGCAGTACCCGATATTAATTTTATGTCATACATATGATTAGTTATCTGTGTCATCCTTAATTTTCTTTCTCTTTCACTTTCCCGTTTTTATTTCTCCCACCTATGCCTGTCTCTTTTTCCTTTGTGTTGTTTTTGTTTATCCTTTGCTATTCTTTTTGTTCTTTCCCCTTTACATACTCTCTCTTATTCCTCTCTATCCCTCTCTCTCTCTCTCTCTCTTTCTAATAGATATGTGTATGTATGGGACACCATTACGGGTCACATCAGATACAAGTTACCTGGACACCAAGGCAGTGTCAATGATGTGGATTTCCATCCAAAAGAGCCAATTTGTAAGGCAAATATGTTATTATCTGATTGCATGTACCTGTACGTGACGTGCCTCATTTGTTTTTACTAGTCTTTATTATTAATTTTATTATATAAAGCCTGTCCCGTGCAACTATTTTGATTGATGTAATGTCCTGTTGTTTCTCATCTCATCTTGCCACTAATTAAAGGACATACAATAATTATAGTACGATTACGTATCTTACGGGGAAAAGGGTGCAGTCTGGCCCATACTCAATATTTACCCCTTTTATGAGGTTTGTTGTACAAAATTGGTCCAGAGGAGATACATGTTGAATGTAAATGTTTATAGACGCTAATTGCATGTAATATCGAGGGAGTTCCATTGACGATATTTGACGCCTGAGGTTAGGTACTACAACAGGCTGGGCTTGCACCTATTAGGCATCTAATGCATTTTGTGTTGAAATAATAGGACCTGAGATTTACCCTTTGTAATTCAGTAATTGAAGTACACGTTGCTTTTCACACTTTATAATGATACCACGCATGTGACAATGGTGCTAAGACAGGCAACAGAAACTATTGTGGTTCTTGTTGTTATTAGTATTGTTTGTTTGTTTGTTGTTGTTGTTGTTTGTATTGTTCTTGTTGGATTGTATTATAAATAAAACAGTTTGCAGGGGGAGGGTTCATGACATTGTGGTTTGTAGATTTAGACTCAGGATGTCATTTGATACCTAGAAGAGTAACCCACACACACGTGTATACCCGGACACTCTTAGTCTATTTGTGTTTCTTATCTCTGTGGTTTCTCATTGATGCCCACACATTTCAGACTTTGGGTATATTTGAAAATGTTCCTCCCACCCACTTATTTTGAGCTGATTCCATTGGAATGCCATGTTTAATGAAGCGTGTAGTAGAAAAGACTGTAGCAGGACCTCTACAACATTGGGCCCACACTACCTGTCCTTAATACAGAGGTGTCCTCATTTCTGAGGTACTTTTGTATAGGTTTGTACCAATTGGGATATCATTAGATGTTCTTATTATAAACATTGCTTTATTTCAAAGAATCCTGCAATACATACAGCACATTGAGTTCTGGGTAGCTATAATCTTATTTTTGATTTTGCAGATTGCATGCATCTTGACTGTGCAACTCATAATTGTTTGCCATACTGTCTCATTAATGATGATAAAAACTTCTGGCTTATTGGCTTTTTAAACACATGGTCTTTGTTTAAAATTATATTTTTCTATCCCCATGAGGTTAAAATGTTATTTTTCAACTCGTTGAACCTTGTTATGACACAGATTCTTATGGTCATTAGTAATCCTTTCATATTTCTCTTTGTGTTATTTAGTACTCTCTTGCTCAAGCGACAAGACTCTGTATCTTGGTGAACTTCAGTAAATCAAAGACACTTGATACTCCTGTGAATGCATCTATCCTTTAATTCCTTTTTGATGTATAGAAAAACCAGAAAACAATGAAATGCTGCGCCGCCGAAAACATTAAAATGCGCTCGGCGGAACACACGTGTAAATCCAGGTACCACCACATGCAGGTGGGACCCAGTTTTATAAAAGTACTGATATGGGCCCGTAGAAACTACAGAGAACTAAAGATATCTGCTTGAAAGCACTGCCCAAAAGCGACCACGATGCTATTTGTTGCGCATATCTTACTTTTAACAACAATGGCGTTCTTCATGACTGCTCAAACAGCTCCTTTAAGTAGGGAGCCCTTGGCCGACGCTCCAAAGAGAAAGGCGCCCGAGTTTCTCCTCAGCATTTACTCTTGCATAAATCTCCACGACGATGACACAGCTAGGACGTGCCTCAACTTCATTGGAAAGAAGCAAGAAAAGATTGAAGAGATCATTAAAGCAAATGCTGTATGGGGATTTGTTGGAATGAATGGTAAGACTGAACTATGATCTGATTTTGCCTGAATTTTATTTGATTGATATGCACATAAATCAGTGTATTTACTCATAACTCATTATGAATATAGGATCATCACATAATGATAGTGACGTCAGTTTCAAAATAACTCACACTTCATCTTCACGCGATGCGAAAGTCCTCTCTGCTGACCTCGAGCTATTCAAAAAGTCCCTCAACGAAAGTGAGATTGAGGATTTATCGACTGAGAAATGCAACATATCAAAAGACGGGGTTAACTTAAAACTGATACTAAACAAAGAGATGATTGACACTGTAACACTTACACCATCTGATCTCCGAGAAGACAAATGGATTGATTTCCCTCCCATTGAGAAGTGGTACAACAAATGGCTAAAGAAGCAGAATTCATCCTTAACTAATGATGACTATGTCCATTTGCAGTTGGTGCTATCACCAGAATGCTCAACCCATTTCTCTCTAAAGGATATAGGTGTAACAACAGCAGAAGGTTATGAACCACTGCTAGTGATATATGCTCAGAGTCCAAGGGATGGTCTTGCTGATCAGTTATTTCACGAAAAATTAAGTAACTACATAAAGAGCAAGCGATCTGCACAACCAACTGAGTCAACAAGCAAGATTCATCCAGTAAACAAAACCATTCCTTGTCATCTCGTAAATTATTCTGTAAGCACAAAAATCCTATCTTTCCCCAGATTTTTATGCTTTATTTTTTTATAAAACACTAGATACCATATCAGGTCATAGGATCTCCAGTTGCTGGTGGCTTTAATCTTAATTTCTGTGGTGGTCACTGCCTCTTTCCATTGCCAGCCAACAACACAGTCAACCATGCAATGTTGGTAGCATACATTTATGCTTCTAATCAAGTTCCACTAAAACCTCCTCAGCCGTGCTGCACTCCAACTTCATATCTCTCTCTAGTAACTTTTAAGAAAGAGACAAGCACAACTTACATATTGGTAAAATATGAACAAATGACAGCAGTGGCTTGTTCCTGTCGATAGTTATTTTACCTTCTTGCATGACACTTGATTCACATGATTTGCCCATTCGTCATTCTACTTTCACTTCTATATTATAATTACTGTTATTATTATTTCTATTATTATTATTATTATTGTCATCATTGTTTGTTGTTTTAACAGTTGTGTTGTGTTATGTTTTTTGAAATAAATTCATTTTCAAAACTCGAATGAAGCACCGAGCAAAGCAACAAATTAGTCACGGGCTCTAATAAAATATACACTTTCCAATAAAGCAGTAGCCCTCCAGTCTCCACTAACAGTTATAACATAAACAATTAGGTTTGTAGTGGGTGTATGATACAAACAAAAGAGAATATATAAAACACCTGGACACATCAATAATACAAACAGTCCTGGTGTAGAGACTATCTAAAAGGATGCAGGAGAGGAGTTACTTCTTGCTGATAGGAGTTGTGGCACTATTGCTAACAACAGGGCCCACTCTATCATCCCCTTTGGATAATTCAAAGAAGGAACAAAGTGTTTTTGTTGATAAAGATGAGGGCAACCCTACTACTGACTCAATTATAACAGAAAACCATACAGATGCTCCAGAAGTTACCAGGAGTTCCCCTACCCCTGTTCCCCCCTATGTAGAATCCCTTTACGAGTGTTGGCAGAAAGAGGACAGCACTCAAAAGAGGGAATGCCTCAGATCCATGGATGAGGTCCTTGACTTTGAAGAGATCATAAATTCAAATACAGTCAATTTTTTGATAGGAAAAGGTCAGAGATAGCAAACACTATGCATAATAAGAATCAAATTTTACTGCTACAATTCACACAATTCACTAGCTTTACTTTCATGATCTATTGTCTATTGTCTTTTATTGTCTGTATATGTCTATGTGTGTATAGGTATCCTTGATGATGACAGAAATCTTAGCAATGTCACCAGCAGACCACAGTACCACTCAATAAAATTCAACTTGTCCAGCATCCAGTACAGGGACAGCAATGATTCCACTCTTCAATACGCCGAGCTGAGAATATACAAGGATCGAGTCGTGTCTGATCACTTGCACTCTCTTAACTCGAGCATCTGCCCTATTGAGAACTCTGGAGTTACTCTCTCTCTCTTGACAAGTTTGATGTCTGATGGTAAAGATCATATCATAGAAAGAGTCCCAATATCGTATGAATCACTCCTCAATGAAGGCTGGATAAAGTTTCACACCAATTTGAAACCGGTGCTGTCAGAATGGCTGCAAAAATCTCAGGAGGTCGAGCGAATTTTTAAATTAGTACTTCAGGGAGGCTGTGCCAGCATCAAACTAGAAGAGATAGGTTTCAGTTTGCAACAGGATCCACTTCTTGTTACTTTTGTGAGGAACAAAAGCAACAAGATGGAGGAGGAAGTGATGGAACAGATGACAAAAACAACCATCAGCATGTCAAGGAGAAAGAGAGAGACTTACTCAAAGCCCAAAGACTTTGGGATATGCAAACTCCACACTTATCACGTAAGACATTATCAAACAAAGCATTTATTTTCAATTGCATCAATAGGTTAACTTCACATCACTCGGTTGGAATGATTTCGTCTTGGAACCAAGGTCCTATAAGGCTAATTTCTGTGCTGGGTCCTGTGTGCACCCAATATCCAAGCATATGAATGGGACACTACACTCAGAGCTTATTGCCTTCTCGCATGCACTTGATCCACAGAAGGTCCCCAATCCCTGCTGTGTTCCTACAAAGCTCTTGTCAGAGATGATGTTAGTCCGACTTGACCAGCAATCAATACAGCTTAAAATATACCCAGATATGACTGTAGCCGAGTGCGGCTGTCGATGAACGATATGAAACTAACAAATCATTTTATGTTTTTTAACTTTTGCAATAAATATACTATCCTTTTAATATAATAGTTATCATTGTTATTGTTACTCTGAAAATATAATTTCACAATAATTATTATCGTTATTTTGACTTTTCAAACTTATTTGTCTTTAATACGCTTCCGCATTATTATCCAGTATTTCTTACACAAACATTGTAACCTTCAACAAAAAATCTTTTGTTACCATTGTTGTGCTTGTAATAAATAAAATATTTTAAAACTGATAAGTGATGATTAGTTGCAATAATAATATACATATAATAGCTATATTTGTAAAGCAAAGAGGAACATTTTGTGTGCACAGTTTACAATTATGCTTGATGACAAGAAAAAAGTAGCCATGAGCAAAATACTAACATTTCTGATTGCACATTATGATTAGAGCTTCAATCAATTATGAGGATGTGATGTTGTGTGTGTGTGTGTGCGTGTCCTCAAAATAAGCTGAACAGCCAAAAGGACAAGTGTTATGGACTAATGGAATGCCTAGACATACAACACATCTTCAAAGACAACACGAGACAACACAATGCAAACACAACATCCAAAGCATCCCTCTCTCTTATGTTAGGGAGGAGGGAATTAGGAGAGAATTAGTGTATAATTAGAGTCTTAATTGATGAAGCCAGCTAACTGCATAAAACAACGGTCTGTGAGTCAAAGATAAGACCCAGGACACACATTGACAAAATAATAAGATAAAGTAGCGATCACTCTCACACGTACCTGCAAGCTATTTTGGGATACCTGCACAACAATTAATTTATATGCGCATGAATCTGCACAAAATTCATGCATTGGGCTGTATATCACAAACTCGAAATAAATAATACCATGTGTAAATATAGTGTATAGCCATACATTCACATCCACACAGAATCACATCATAAACATATTCCAAATAATTGCACATGCAACATAACTTAAAGAAGGATGGATGAGAGAGAAGGGCATGTTTATGCATGTCCCCGGAAGTAATATTGAAGGAGTTGTCTGACAAATCTCCTTTAACTGTCTGTGGAACTAATAAGTGGAGGATTGTTATGACGATAGCAGAGCTAGTTTAATCTGATCAGACATCAGCGTTACGTTCGATTGCACAACGCCTTTGTTGTGTTTCCTTGTTTCTGCAATGGGCTGTAGAAATGGATGGGAATTCGTGGATTTGCCTTATTTAGGAGTGGGTTTATCACCCTCTCGTAGACATAAAGTATTTAAGACGCCCTTAATTGAAAATACACACGAAATTATGGTGGAGGGAAATATTATAGGGAGCTGTGATAAACTGATTCCACATTTACAAGTGACTGAACGTATATATACCTGCAGTCTCCCACACACATTACAATGAGTCTATTAAAGCATACAATTTATTGCAAGGAAGGTTAAAGGTTAATGCATAGTAGATGTACATTGCTTGAAATCTCAATGTAACTACTACACAGTAGCTATGTGATGGATACATGATATAGGAACATTTCTCATCCTCTGGCTTTTGCTGTAAATTTTTGTGAAGTTTAACAGTTTTAAGTATTAAAAAAGGTACTGATGAACAATAAAACATAATAGCTTTTTAAATATGACCTGTGTGGACTATTAAATAATAATTAATGTGGAGTTGTGAGAATTTCTATATTACACTAAGTGAATGATCTGGGGAAAAGATTTTGCCTTCGAAAATTATCAGATAATTTTGACAACTGGTCGTCGCTTTGCTGCTCAGCCTTAACACCTAATAAAGAGAAAAAGAACTTAACCTTGTTGATTTCTTAATCATAAAACAGTACAATGTTGCTATGGTTACAAGCCACACCTCCTTTGACGACGGAACTAAAAGAATAATTATTGATATCCACTGGTTGATTGACCCATGAATCAGCTTGAAGATCAGGCAGAGTTGCTCTGGACTTGGGATCAGGATGAAGAAGCCGCAACTGTGTCTTCATTAACCCTGATAATAATAATAATAACAATTAAGAATAAAAAGATACATTATGCCCCCTAAAATAAAAGCGAAAAAAAAAAGAAAAGCTTACAGTACGTAAGTTCTAGCATACACAAGTATATATTTATACAGACAAAAGCGAGCTCTTTACAGCAACAAGTCTCATTATTGCAAATTATCCCTCTCCCTCCCTTTACGCAAGCCCCCATTGTGTGTATACATGCTCCTCACTAATTCTTGTAATGTACAAGATAGACAGTAAACTAACTGACGATCCTTTGTTAGATCAGGATTGCTAGATACAACATGACATGACGTATTTACAATAGGAGAATAGAAACAAGTAAACAAACATGATAGACACCAAATAATAAAGAGAAGGGTGGGAGAAGGGGGAGCATTAATCGTAAAATAGATACGTGTACTTAATATTTACAAATACAAAGAAATGGGGATTGTGTGATTTTAAATATAATGATACTTACATTAAGTAATGAATAGATCATACATGTGTGTTGTATAAATTCAAAGATACAGTAGATGTACATGTAGGTCAAAAAAGGCACACATCTCTCTCTCTCTCTCTCTCTCTAATTACCTGGTGATACAAGGCATGGTGGTTTCAAGTGACCAGCGATGATTTCCTCGACATCAAAAAATGGGTTCTCTCCAAAAACTAACGTGTACAGTGTGACTCCTAACGACCACATCTCTAGCTCCGGGCCAGCATAACTGAAAAGGAAAAAAGAGTTAAGAGATATGCTAACCATCATCTTCATTATAGAATTGAATTGGCAAAGTGGCATACAGTTAAACCTGTCTATTCTGGACACCTTAGGACCCAATAATACCCTAGCTCCTGATTATGAGCCTGTCCTTATTTCAGAGGTTCATTAATACACATTACTATTGTATTGGGACTAATACTACCTGTCCTCATTACAGGTGTCCTTATTTTAGAATGTCCACAATAGCAGCTTATACTGCATACATTATGAGTAGAGCCAAGAGGTGGAAATAAAAACTTTGCCATAAAAACTGAGAGAAGAGAGAGGGCAGATAACCAAATTAGCTTAAGACATGCTATATGTAAACCACAATGAGATTAAAGTAGGACAAACAACAATAAGAAAATAAAAACACCAACACCATAAATAATATAACAATATTTACATATATAAGCATATACATGTGAAAGGGGAGAGTATTTTTAGAGGGAGGCCACATCATATGGAGAGTGAAGTTTCAATATTCGTGGGAATGTGAAAGGAGACAGGATACTTAAATAACGTTTGGATAAGCAAACGTGGGGAAATACTCATAGAGTATAATAATAACCTTTACTGACCAACACATTAATTAAAACAACATGAGAGAAACAGAATAACATAGCCATGAGTAGAGCCCTGACATAGCCAATGACTAACGTAGCAATTAATGTTCATTAATCACACCTATCCTTGCGTCTATAAATACATGTACATGTAGATGTTGGGCAGTTACCATTTTATTGGCATTATAGCATAGAGTGTAGCCTCTTTATTAAGGACACCATTGGGCCCACACTACCTGTCCTTAATACATGTACAGTGTAGCCTCTTTATTAAGGACACCATTGGGCCCACACTGCCTGTATTTCATCTCAGGCATTCTTGTATAAGTACCAATTGGGACATTACAAAATTGTCCTCATTATAAAGGTGTCCTTATTATATAGAGGCTACATGTACTCAGTGCAATGGTATGGGAATGGAAATATAATTCACACGAGAATAGAAACATGGGAATAGGCTCACACCCCCAAAACAGACGAATGTTGATCCCAGCAAGGTGAGGTCGTTTATCTTAATATGATAATTGAATTAATAATAACAATTACCGATATTATTTAATTATCTCACACACACACAGACGAATGCACTTAAAACAGATCACTAATCGCGTTACAGTATTATGGCATTATTGTAAAAATCAATAATAATATTATTAATTCTTTTATCTAATTAGACAACTACAGTAGGTGCCAGACCAAACTTTATCGGCCAAAAACCAAAACATGGTAGTGTCGTTCCCATGGGGACACCCCTAGCAACGACAAGAATTCCCTAGCAACGACAAGAGTTCCCTAGCAGCAACAAGAATTCCTTGGCAACAAGGTATGAGAGCTGAGAAGCAAACAAAACTAAAATGGGGTTAATTGGACAGACACATGGTACAATAAAGGATTGTTGTTATTGCTTTTATGAGATATAACGTCTCACATGACTATTCATTACCTGTTACCAAGTAACACTTCGGGTGAGCAGTATTCCAGTGTGCCACAGAACGTGTTGAAGAGGTGACCCTCCCTCATGTATGCAGCTGATCCAAAGTCTATGAGCTTGAGGTGAAACTGGTGATCGAGGATAATGTTTTCATCCTTTGAAGGACGGAGGAGAGAGAGAGAGGGAGGAGGGAGGGAAGGAGAGAGGGGGAAAGAGATACAATTGTGGACTTCAAATAAGGCCATACCTTGACATCACGGTGTAGAATCTTTAATTCGTGAAGATATGACAATGCTGCGACTACCTGTGGAAGAAAACACATATATGTACACATGTAACATATATGTACATGTAATTGTGCATCTCTCTCTCTCTCACTCTCTCACTCTCTCTCTCTCTCACTCTCTCTCTCTCTCTCTCTCTGAATATATACAAAGTGTACATGTTTATAGTCACACAACATATCAGAGCTGAGAGAGAAAGAGAGTGTGACCCCAGTCTATAAATACTAATAATAACAAATCATCAAAGGGACCATATAATGACATTAGTCCCTTTCATATCTTTCAGAGAGCCACAACTCAAATACATGTACATGTATATATACATGTACTTTTCTCGGAATTGACTCAAACTTTATTCTACATAGGACATACATGCATGCAAGAATACATGTACTGTACATGCAGTAAAAAATTGTCAGAAAATACAATCTATGAGAGATGCCATTGCTATATTTAAGGCCACACAGAGGTTAACATATAAGACCCAGCTGCCACCTTCTATCAATCTGATGGACACATATGCACATGTGTGTCTAATCACAAGAGTTAACACATGCCTCGAGTGTATTATCAAGTATAGAAAGCATATAAAGGAGGAACACACACAAACCATGGAACCAGCTGCCACCAATGGGCCAGTGAGCTAATCCTATAACTACCCATCAGAGTGACAGAGGGGATTACATTAGGGGGATATAAAAAGCATATAATGCAATACTGGGAATACACGTATATGTATACAGGCATTAAAGTACATGTATTATGTATTAAAGTACATGTATTATGTATTAAAGTACATGTATATGTATTAAAATTAAATTAAAGTACCATAGAGTAGTGAGACATTGGTTAGAGATGAGGTTGAAAGTACACAAAAAAATCAAAGAGCAGAGAGCCTTTGTGTAGGTCAACACTAGGCAATATTATAGTACAGTGTGTGTGTATGTACACATGATAATAAAATAATAATAAAATAAATAAATAATAATCAGGATATTTCTTATGGTTCACGACACACCCGAGACCATGCGTTGCCAGGGGCATTGTCGTGGCAACACAGACAAGTGGAGAGGATTAATGGATAGCAAATATTATTAACATTTTAAAAATTGTATTTAAGACATGAACAAGATGTATTTGATATCACACTCATCATTGTTAGATCTAGAAAAAAAATTGTGAGACCAATTTAACTAAAAATGGCAGACTTAAGGAGACATAGGCTAAATATTACAGATACAAAAAGCTGAAAAATTTGGGGGATTTTAGGAGACCCGTACCAAAGCCTCCTGAGATCATCAAAAATCAAACATGATAGCTATTCTAAAAAGGAATAGGAGACTCAATGGAAACAGAATTATATCAGAAAAAGGCATAAGGCCCATAATGAATCAATAAAAATGTATCATCATCATCATTATTATTAATACTATATCATCATCATTATTATTAATACTATATCTTTGTTATTATTAATAATACTGCATATTCATTATTATTATTATTACTTGTCTAAACATATAGCTGATGAGCGGTTCGTCCAGTGTTGGTCCTCCTTCAATGAATGTGAACAGGTCTATACCGTCACCATGCTTCTCCATCACTAGCTGGAAATAATGAACATTCTCATACGCTTCTAGTAACTACAGAAAGAAAGAGGGAAAGAAAAATATTATTATTTATTTTACTTGTCTTTTTGTAACTTACAGGTACATAGTGCCCCATACATCATGCAAAATAAGTCTATCATACATGTACATGTACATGCGACCTAATGAGGACACTTTATAAAGAGGATATTTTGTGTTGTCCCAATTGGTTATAAAAGTGCCTGTATTATTAACTATTAAGGACAGGTAGTGTGGGCCCAATGGTGTCCTTAATAAAGTTGTTTTACTTATTACATACATTTAATACAATACGCAATGTACCTGTACAACATTAGGATGAGAGAGTTCTGCCAGTACACATATTTCTAAAGGAACCAACCCCATCACTTCATGCTTGACCCAGTGCTCTGGTATCACCGTCGCTTTACAAATAAATTTGACTACGACCTAAGAAAGAGAGAGGGGGAGAGAGAGAAAAGGATAAAATTTAAAGTCAATTAATGTACAGCAAATAGGCAAAACACTTAAGGATGCTGGCACGTAGCAGCGACCTGGTGTACAAATACATAAAAGAAACAAGACAACACCTGGCGAGGAATACAATCAGGATTCACTTCACATTGTACTGTGGATAAGACACAATACACATAGACTCATATGTACATAAAAGCATCTACATCTACATGTATATGCATGTACATGTACCAGTGGTTGCATGTATTGTGCGTGTACATGTACATGCATGTGCACGCAAATTAATTTCATTACCATGATACTACCACAGACAATATGAGCATACAGACATACATATGTACATGTACATGCACCACACACACACATGCAATAAATCAACAGAAAATAATATTAAATACAATACACACGTGATCACGCCCCAACCAGCCATACAAAAGGACACTATCAGTTAATACAGGCAACCAGTTACATAAAGGCGTATATAAACGTGTATAAAGCCCAGTTAAAGTATGGGAGTATTGCACTACTCTCTGAGAGGATGGTCAGAGAGGTAAACCTCATTGTACATCCCTAGGGATAAGGAGGATTCAATAATACGTGTATAAGAGTACAGTATCAATGGGGAACACACATCCTGACCACACCAATAATGAGCACAAAGCTAAGCCTCACAAGTGGCCATTAATCTTATTATATTAATTAAGAGAGAGCTGAGACTGGGTAAACAACAATATGTCACTGTTGTTACTGTTGTTGCTTTAATGGGAGCTCCCTATCAAAACATTAAAGATGCATGTACATGTACATGTCCTTATACCACAGGGCGACTTTCTTTCAAGGGCTGTAAATTTCGCAGATTTCTTCAAGATTTGCGAAAATTACTTCTGCGAAAATCAAATCAATACAGTACAAGATGGCGGACAGCATAAATTGGCAAAAATTAAATCCGCAAAATTAAAATCCGGGAAAACTATAGCCCTCGAAAAAAAGGCGCCCTACAGTAATTTACATATAAATATACATACATGTATATAAAATTTAATTTTTATTTCGATGCACTCTGGCAGCCCCTAATTAACTGATCAGGCCAGCCTGATGACTGCTTTTTTACAGAATTAATAAAAATTTATGTAAGAAGAGGAACAATTAAGGCCCAACAGTATGACAAAGGATAAATGCAAATACATGTACAATGTGATATAGCTCAAATTACCTGTCCTATTGCTCTTCGATAAAATTCATTTAAAAATAATAACGGGTAAACAAAAACACACACAACCTCAGAGCAGGTGCTAATAATGAAATAAAGTGTGGTCAGTCCGTCAATTAGTCGGTGGTTGATGGTTCATTTTACCCGAATACATGCAGCCAGGGAGGACTTTCTGTTAATTAGTGACGAAACCACATTCACAATAATCGCATTATCTTATAACCAAAACAAGGCAATAAAGGGCCTGTGCATTAATAATAAAACTGATAGACCATTCTACAGCATTGGGAACAACAAGTGCTTTATATTGTGTCTGATATCTGCCGTATACACTTATACTCAATTTTATATACAACACATGTACATTGTAAGTGTTATTATTATTATTGTTGTTGTTGTAAATTCATTAAGGAGCTTGCTGTAAAAGTTTGACACTATTACTGTTATCATTATATTATGTATTACTATTATTATTATTATCATTATTATTCATTACCAATGTCCCGTTGTCTCTTTTCGAAGCAAGTTTCACGAATCCAAAGGCTCCGCGACCAAGGGATCGTAGGGTCTCATAATTTGCATCATACTCCCCGGAACGAGCAGCATGATCCTCCTGCTGCTCTGAAGCAAAGTCTGGAGAAAACTGAGAGAGAGAGAGAGAGAGAGAGAGGGATTAGAAAATAATAATAAAATAATAAGTTTATGGTTTATGTAAGTACGTAGCGTAATTAAATTAAGAGTGTGTGTGTGTGTGTGTGTGTGTGTGGGTGATGGTGAGGCTAGAGTCTCAGTTATTCAGCTGTATGTTACCCCCAAAGCTAATAAAGGCCCAGTGGGCTATTAGAGGCATTGGACCATTACTGATATTGCATGATGTTATATAATGTCTGCGGGACAAAGCATTAGCAGGTGAGAGGTAGGGTGAGAGAGGTAGGGATTCATATCAAACCGCAGTCAATACCCAGACAAATTGGGACAAACCAATGCATTAGGATCATGTAACGGAATGTGGCGTTTCCGTGGAAACATATTGTAGTGTGTAACCATAGTAACGGAGGTAATTATAGTATTAAGAGCTAAGAGAGAAGGAGAGAGAGAGAAAGAGGGAGAGAGAGAGAGAGAGAGGAAGAACTGGAGGATTGCTAGAAAATAATATCAGCCTCCTTAGCTGATACATGTACATGTACAGTAGTACAGACATTGTATATGTATACCGGACTTTATTACATGTACATGTACATACATGTATGCATGCAAGATAGTAAAGTATGATCACAGTTGTGTTAAGTTTAAACTCACCCTTCCGGTTGGATCAGGTGTAGTACGAGAGAAATCAGTGGCCCTGACACACTGTGATTCGTGATCGTGTGACAGCCAGATACAATGTAAGATGTCATCCTCTCCTAGCATTATCTGCTTCAACTAATAGAAGGAGAAATACATGTACATGTACATGTAATAGAGAGGACAATGGAAGAATACAAAAATTATAAAATTGACAATCTCCGTAGAAAGTTTGAGCTAATTCCAAGCTCAAATCCTAGAGTTACAAGCACTTTTTAAAAATGCCCAAATTTTGAAAAGTACCCAAGGCTATAGCCCATGGTTTTTTTCCAAAAATGGCTCCAAAATCACCCCAAATTTTTATTACATTTTCTGATACATATTGATGTACTTATGCTGTATAAAAAGTTTGAGCTGATTCCGAGCTCAAATTCTGAAATTATGAGCACTTTAAAAAACAAGCAAATCTTGAAAAAAAGCATGAACAATATTACTAACAACTACGTATAATGTATTTTTAATACCTGGAATACAATAGGTATCAATGATCCGTCTTTATGCTTAGCAGAGCCAGTGAATACTCCCTCAAAAACAGATGCAGTTGAACTGAGACGACTCACGGGCCTAGAGCCACAATAGAGAGGAGTTGAAATAGCCGAGGGCTGCTGGAGACTCCGATCAAAAACTCCAACTTCTACCGATTTCTTAGGAGTACCATGCTGTATGGTAATCTGTGGCATTGTCTCACTATTGGAACCAGAATCAGTAATATTATGAGACCCGGAATTAGCAACTGTGGCAGTTTGAGACTGAGTACTACATGTGCATGTATCAGTAAGGGTATCAGATTGGGAAGCATGGGCATCAGACTGGGTGGTATGAGTTTCAAATTGAGAAGTACGGGAATCAAACTGAGAATCGTGAGTACAAGACTGAGCGATATGGGTATCAGGCTCAGTGGTACGGGTATCAGATCCTAAACTTGAGATCTCAAGCCCGGTACCAGGCTCTGGTCGTCCAATTAAAAGTGATTCTAGTTTTAATGAGACAATGCAAGCATCAGAATCCTCCTCTTCTGGTTTCAGATCCAAAGTCTGAGATATTTCGGAACTACCTTGCTCCGAAGACACTTGCACATGTGCGTCAGTGACAGAACAAGTTTCATTACTAATGACAACTACTTTCTCGTTTTCTTTCTCACCCTCTCTCTCTTCCTTTCTCTCTCTGATCTCTCCTTCCTCTGAACTTGACGATGAATAATTATAAATCTGTTCACCGATTGAAACGGCGCCAGGCAGGAACTGTATGACCACACCCGCTTCCTTTGTCCCCTCATCCTCTTCGAGGAACACGTCTTCCGATATGCTTGGGAGATGCGTTGGATCAAAGTTGCAATCCAGCGAGACCGTCTTCTCGGAGACTGATGGGAATACAATGTTGCTGTCGTCGTCATCTTCGTCGGAGAGAAGAGGATCAGATGAAATATCCTGAGGATGATTGACGCCAAACTGAGAGTAGAAGTCAGGGATTAGGGTACTTATGTCCTACAAGACAGAGAAGAGAAAGAGAGATAAGAATGCAAAATATTCATGTCCTTATGCGAAAGTACGATATGATTCTGATACCAAAATCTTAAGCTACAAGTTTCGGCTAAAAAATAATTCATATTAAGGCTGAAACAAATAGTGAGATATTCGAATAATTCATTCGTTATAGCAATATTCGAATAGTTTTTTTGCTATTCGAACTATTCGCATAACAAAATTATTAATGGTTATTGCAACAATTAATGGCCATGCCCACCGTGTGTCACCTGCACAGGCTCCTTTCTTAGTCTGTTTCTTAGTCTATTTACTTACCAACTTGCTAAATACATGTACTGATGCTGTGGCCAGGGAAAGTGGTTCTCAATCTCCAAGAAGCCCTAGCTGTTTGGCATCATTTTGAAAGATTCACACCAAAAAGGTAGTTTATAATCATTCAGCAATAACAATCGAATTATTCGAATATTCGTTCATTTAGCATATGCCAAATTGCCAATTGTTCGAATAGTGAAAATACTATTCGTTTCAGCCCTAATTCATATCAGCTCAAATTAATGTTGATCACTGTATCAACATCACATAAAAAAAAACTCCAATGCTCATTTTCGAATGTAATGATGTACATACATGCATGTACATGTACATGTACATGTACACCATGCATAAATGTATTTGTAAATCTCTAACCTTTCCCACTAGCTCCTCTTGAGTATATCCCAACAGCATTAACATAAAATGATGATTGCAGCCGTGAATAGCTCCAGTAGGAAAGAAGCTAATCATACCACTCAAAGACGCATACACTGTCACGTTACCCTCCATCAACTGCGAGGGGGAGGGGCTAGCCATGCCTCCTCCTTCCCTGCCTACTACCTCCACCCATTTTGAGTCCTCTGACTTCACATGTACATGTCTAACGGTTAAAGGTGATTGGGGATATTTAGTAAACTGGACGGTGAGCGGGAAGGGGGTGTCGTCCTTAGTACGACCAGTTAATGACTGGCACTGAAAGCCTTGAACCTGGGAGAGAAAGAAGAGAAGAGAGAGAGAGTTAGAAATAATAGAATATTTTCTAGTTTAATTCTTACTTTTCTCTGATCTTCCTTTTCTTTGGGGGGGAGGACTACAAGAGGTATAAGAGATGAGAGGGGCTTGTTGATGATGTCTCTCACATCATCATGACCAAATAAGGTAGCAAAGGAAGGATCACATGAAACTAATGAACCCTAACATGATAAATAGGTAAAATCAAGGATCAATGATTATAGTGAAGTGGATCAATTAATGATCAATATCAGTATAAAATCATTGAATCAATGATCAAAATCAGTGGATCACTGATCAGAATCAATGGATCAATGATCAGAATCAGTGAATCAATGACTAGAATCAGTAAATCAATAATCAGAATCAGTGAAGTAATGATCAGAATCAGTGAATCAATGATGATCAATATCAGTATAAAATCAGTAAATCAATGATCAGAATCAGCAGATCAATGATCAGAATCAGTGAATCAAGAATCTAATAAAATACACAGCATGCTTACCTCTGAGTTGATGGTGAAATGAGCTGAGCACCTCTCTACTGGCTCTATGACAACAATAACCCGAGGACTGTCGCCAGAGGAAACCTTCTTCATCCACACAGATACTGGGAAGTTGAACCCACTGGACGAAACAGCATCCATCTTGAGAGAAAGAGAATGATAATAATTCTGTCAGTTCATCTTTTATTGTTAACACTTTTTCCATGGTTTATCAACACTCCTCTCTCGTATTTCCAATTGTAAAAGTGTAGATATTATAATAACAACAAACAATTATAATACTATTTAATACTTAAGAGGCTACACTTACAGTGTACATGCAATGTACATCTACATGTGTTACTCTTACTTTTCATATAATAATGCATTTTGTACATGTATGCATCTACTGTTTCTAGAGGGAGTTTAGGAGACTTTTGGTCTCCTATATTTGGCCTAGGTCTCCTGAAATCTCCCATTTCTCAGGTTTTAGTCTCTCATATTTAGCCTAAATCTCCCAAAATATATTTCTAGCTCTACGTGTAAGAATGAATGTACGTACCACTTTTCCACTGATAAGGACAGTCTCTCCTGACAATTTAATATTCTGTTCCACTAGTGCTCTTTGCTTGGACTGGTACGGCTCATCAAAAAGTTCCTCAATCTTCATCCCGACAAGCTTACTCTGCGGGTACTGAAAAAGCTGACCGGCGACTTTATTTGCAACAAGAATATGAGAAGTCGTAGCATTTATCGTAAGGAGAGCTTTATTCGGATTACGGACAGCAGTGGGGTAGAGGAATGAATTATCCTTGTCCTTGTTAGGGGAGGTAAGATAGGAAGCGTTGAGAGATGCGCTGAGCGAAAAGGCTGAGATAAAGGAGCTCCCACTTGCAGCATTCGTGAGATCAGGAAGGAGAGAGGAAGAGTGGCTATAGCTAAAACTTAATAAAGAGTCGCCTTTGAAGCGTTGGAAATCACTCGGGTCTGGAGTGAGGCGGGGCCTGGATTTAAAATCAAGTGATGAAACCTGATCGTCTCTCTCACCCTCCTGCTCCTCGTCTTCCTCAAGCATCCATGGTTCGGAAAATGGGCGGAGCGAGGGTTGGAATTTTGTGAGTGGGCGTATCTGATCGAGGGGAGATAGGGGAGGTTCCCTTTGTGCATACCAGCTTGTAAGACTAGGGGACTCACTGGGGCCAATCTCATTCGTCGACACTAGCGATAAGTTAGGTGGGTGGGATTTCTTCTCTGAAGAATATTCCTAAAAATGCAATAGAGATTAGGGTCTAAGGGTATCATAGAATCACTTGTTGCTTGTAGATTGGTAGCTGCTTTGGTGCAGGGAGACTGCTACCCAGACGAGCCTGAGATGTTAAAGGGCTTGTTTCAGGGCAGATGGCAGCCATCAGGTCTGCTAAAAGTAAGAGAAGGAGCTACAATAATAAGTTATCAGCTAAGAGTTCACTACCTATGCTTTGTTTGTATGAGAGATTTTGCCCGCCTTCGCACCAACCCAGTCACGTGATCTTGACTTTGAATCTACGGAAGAAAACAAATTTCCGTAGATAATGAACTGCAAATAAGTTTACGGAATAAATTTCCGTAAAATAACTAATCAACTGCGCATGCGCAATAGTAGACCCAAATTTTAAAAATGGGTGGGGAAAGAGGCGGGGATTTGTTCATACCATAACAATATCACGTGACCTCCATGTGTACTGTGACTAAAATCAGTAAAAATTGAGTCAAAATTCTCCTTTTTAAAATAGCAGTACAGTAGTTTTAAATGCCTGGTAGAGGTAGAGGTAGAGGAGTAAAGGGGCCTGTCCCTAACCAGCCAGTTTTGTCAGAGAAACAAAGAGAATTATTACAATCTGACAAGCCACCACCACAACAACCAGTTGAGGATCAGTTTGAAGACCCTCCGACTAAAGACAGTGTCAACGAAGAAGAGACTAGTAAGCCATCATCTCTCATTTCTTCAGAAGAAACCGTATCTCCTTCAACACAGAATGGAACTGACGACAAAACCCAGGATAATGAAACGCAAGACGAAAATAAGACAGAAAACAGCGACAATCCTAAAACTGAGCCCGTTAATACATCTAACATGACCACACCTACCAAAACCACGCCTACTGAGACCACACCCAATGATGTGACACCTTCTAAAAGTCCGTCTAAACCGTTGAATGTTAACGCTCCTGTGTTTGTCCCGATATCCCTTGAACAGCCCAGCGTAGGGGGCGGGGCTAGTCTTGAATTCCCCGGCCCTTTAATTACGGAGCTAACGCCAGAGGATATTTTGAATCGGTTTCCTCACAAGAGCTCTGGGGATGTTCCCCTCCTACTCACGGCAGCGACAATGTTGCTTGACGCGTCCCATCATCCGGCGACCTTTGACACTCACCTCTCAATACTCTGTCACTTAATAGAGAAGACCACGCCCACCAGCGATATACTTGATGACTTGGTTGAGATGCTTGTTTTCTGGGTATGTTGATTCCACAATACATTATACATACATGTATATGGGGAAGTAGATTTTCTATAAAATGCATCTTTTTCTGCTAATTTTGGTATTATGAATGACTAAAGGCCTTTCTACACTAGCACTTATAATGGGCATTGAACTGGTTTGATATGGTTTGAATGGCCATTCAATAGATAACCAATGGCAGCTGGATCAGAAATACTATCAAAATATACAAGATCCTGAAGATAGTGTGGAATCACTTGATGCCCATTGAATGAGTATCAGTTCTAAACCAGTTCAAACCTCATTGCAAGTGTAGAAAGGCCTTAAGTTATATTTTCCTTCATCCCTCCATTGGATTTACATTACATGTACATATGTATTTTACATGTACGTTTTACATGTACATTTCTCCAGGGCATTGGTGACAGTACGTTAAGGTACACGTCCATCAGAATGAATGACTATCTCTGCAAGTTCTCAATCAAGGATTTATTCCGTCCCAAGCTATTCACAAAGTAGGCGTGATTATAGAGAGCGAGGAACCATGCCACTTTTTTGTTAGGTTACAGTCGAGATATTTAAATCAAACGGCAAAGAAATACACAGCCGGTGATGATATGTCTGAACTGATAGAGACTACACTGTACATTGCTGAGATGTTTTATCGAGTGAGACTAGCCAATGATCAGGTATCTTATGACTATTCTCAGTATTCTGTAATTAATTTGGTGATTATAAACCATTTCTTTTTATTATTTTTTAAGGTACTCATGTCTATGTATTTCTTATAAAAAATTTTCTTCATTGCATATTAAAATTTGCTTCATTACTTACAAAATTTTGCTGCATTACTTATTTAATTTTTCTTTATTTTCAAAGGTGGTGTGGGTTTTGGGTTCAGCGGCCCTAGAGCTCGTGTTTAAGCTCTTGGATATCAAAACAAACGAAACAGTCATCAAAGCTTGTAATGTTGTCAAGGTAATGATTTTTCACAAGCGGTCATCGATTTTCCTTTTCTTTTTTTATTTAGTTAATAGGGTACTTGTTGAGTTACAAAACTCCAAGAGTTAAAGAGTTTGACCCTGTCGTTAAATTAGACGCTGCTCTTACTATACTCAGACTTCATTCAGTAGATGAGGCCCTAAGGTACATGTACATGTATGCGTAGTGTAAGGGTTTCCTACAAAGCATGCAAAGTGAACTAAGCTGTATGAGCTACAATACATCACATGGCATTTGGAGCAGCTTTAAAAAATTGTAAAAAAATCCAAACTTGATCGGAATCAGTTCAAACTTTCTACACAACATAAGAACATGTATATGTATCAGAAAAAAATTATAAAAATGGAGAATTCTCTCCTATTCATTTTTGGCAAAATTTGGCCAAAGACCCTGTACTAAAAAATTAAAAAAACAAGATGAAGTAGGATTCCGAACGACCAACGAAAATACGAAATGAAAATCCTACTCGTGACGCAAATTCAATTCTACATTGTACTTTTAATATTATCATGTAAGAATTACGGATCACCTTGCAATGTAGAGTAGAATTTGCGTCACGAGTAGGATTTTCATTTCGTATTTTCGTTGGTCGTTCGGAATCCTACTTTCATCTTGTTTTTTTAATTTTTTTATGTTCTTGTTTGTGTTGATTTTTTTATAATATTTCGTATTTTCGTTGGTCGTTTGGAATCCTACTTCATCTTTTTTAATAAATTTTTTATGTTCTTGTTTGTGTTGATTTTTAAAATAATATTTATAGTATTTCTTTAGTTGCAATTGTGATACTTGTTGATTTTACACAAACAATAATTTTCTTTATTATTATCATTGTTATAACATTTATGAGAGACAGCATCAAATAGACATGCTGAAGGAATTAGTCTTGACACAAGTCCTTGTTCAAGAACCTGTGAGCTAAGAGTGTCTATCTTCCCTGCTATTCCTGTTCTTCCAGGCTGTTGTCAAGTTCATAATTATCATTGCATATCATAAGTCATAACATTAATTAATTGTTTGTTTTTTTAAATAAAATAAAATAACACACTTGATAAAACAGTAACATGTAAAATCAATACCTTCTTTTAGCTGGAAACCTCCACTAAAGTATTGCAGTAAGTTGATTCCAAGCATAGCCTTCCAGAGCTGCAGATCTGAGCATGCGCGACCACACCCAAATTTTGGAGCACATGGCAAGCTTCTTTAATTAACAAAATGGCGGCATGCAGCTAAGATGGCTCGATCCAGCAGTCACAGTATCACTTTTTCCTCACTTGAAGAATGATCTGATGGGACATGGACCTGCGCATAGACTGTTGGAGTAGATTGGTGTAAGAATAATCCTTGTAGCACCAACCAATACTGAGATACACACCGACAACTGGATTGACAGGACTTCTGACTTGATGATGATGATGAAGATGAAAAAAGGTGGCTGAACAAAACGGCCGGTTCGCCGATTTTTGGATTTTCTCTTAGATAAGGTCCAGAGCCACGCTAGTGGTACCAATGGAGTCCTCTGGTCAAGATGAGGTCCTCTAAGAAGTCTGGTAAGCATAGGAGCTCCTTTTCCCGGTATAGCAAGGCTGCAAAAGTCTTGGCAGCCATTTTGTTTGGGGGTGAATCCTACTTAGTAACGCTACCGCGTTACTAATAGTACAGGGACTTTGGCCTGATTTTTTAGTAACTTAATAATCCACTGACAATAACCTGCACGAGCACTATACCAAAATCCTATGGGAAACCCTCGTACACGTACTTACCCATACTCCCTGTATTACATTCTTATTCATTGCAACAGTTCTCATACTTCGACTGTCATTCTAAGCGTCATGACTCTTAGTGGAGTCCGATGGGGACAAGGAGACAGTCCTTTTGGCAAGCCCAAAGTGATACAAGCCAGAAATTTTTACTAATCATGTGACTGTTGTGTGATGTAGGGTGTGGTCCCAGACGAGCCAGTATCTAATATTGAAGAATGGGAGGAGTATCTTGACGACAGCGGACATGTCATTGAAGGGGAGGACTATAATGAGCCAACAGTGTAAGAAATGGGGCGATCTGTTTATATTATTAAAGTGTTTGTGGCTACTTCAGTCTTGTAAGCAAGGTGTTGCCAAGAATAAAACAGGCTTACAGCAACCATAAATGTTCCTAGTAGCGTGTTATGGGCCTGCCCCAGCAAACATAATTTTTATTATTGATTTATAAGGACTTATTGATTCATTATTATCTTTGTTAGAAGATTTGATGCCATAAGCAATTCTTGACTTTAGTTATTGAATATTTTAATTTATGAAAATATACTGTATATGCAATACCAATCATGGTGGATCTAACCAATACAATATAAACTGTGATGATTTCTCTCTCTTTCCCTCAGTTTTATTGGTGATCAGTCCGATCCTAACATTGATGAAGAGTTGATGAGGGAATATGAGGACTTTGTTCAGGACTTTGAAGAGCATTTGATGATGCAAGAGTTTGGCCAGTCATGATGAATCAGGAGACATAAAACACAAACAAGTACTGGATCATTGAACACCATCGTTGCTCTATTGTTTCATATTGTTATACATACGTAATTAAGTTTTTTAATCAATATTCAGATACACTTAAACTTGGGACAATCCTTTTGAAAATATGTTGATACTTCTGTCCAGGTTCCTGTACTGCATGGTATGGGTCTGGGGCTGGATTAAGAAAGGCCTCCTTCTTTCTACTGTTACCTTAAAATCACAAATGAAATGCTAATGTGTTATTAATGTGAATGCTTACTTCGCCATGTACATCCCTTGAGTATCCTGTCTTTAGTCCATTAGTGTGAAGGTGTAGGTGTGATTGGTGGGTTAGGTAAGTTAGCAGGAGTCTCTCTTCTTCATCTTCAACATCATCATCATGATGAGTTCTTAATATCAGAGAGGACAACTGAAAGAGAGAGAGGGACTCAGTTGTAATAATTATTAGCATCCACCAATTGACTTCTTTATAATCTCTCTCTTTCTCTCCATCTTGTAATGCTGCATGATTCTTCTTACTGCTTTAGTTTGAAGAAGATTAATCAAATATTTGACAAATATCAGTAAGTCCTTAATGCTGATTCCAATGCTTAGCAACACACTAATGTCATCTATGATCAAGCAAGATGGCTTCCCTGCTGATGAAGTTGTGATTAACTTCTTAATTAGCTCATACAACTCTTGTACCGATCTGCAACAATGGAAATTAAAAAAAGAAGTCAGTATACAATGATCTTTACCTTTCCACATAGCAGCAAAATGATGATTGATCTGTCATAGTATCTGTGCTATCTAAAGGTCCAGATACTTCAGTTTGTTTTGCTTGAGTTGCAACGTCAGTGTCAGTAGAATAAGACGAGATCTTTACAAATTTAAAGCAACTACAACTTGCCCTCAAATTGACGCTCTATCGCAATAGTACATTTTAATAATAACCTACCAGGACATTCGCTTGCTTACAAATTTTGATGCTACTGCTGCATAATGATCAAAGGATTGATTAACTGATACTAGGCATACAGTATAATCATCTAAAAACAATAATGTCTTTTAATCACAATAATTGTTCTATTTTTTTACCTTTTATTGATTGTGATATGAAATAGTGCAAGAAGTAGTCTGAAGGACTTTGATCATCTGATATTAATATGAACTGACCCTGTGGCAATAAAATGCATTCATTATTCTAATATATATAATTATTATTTACCAAAAAATCATCTTTGTCTTTCCTATCAAGAAGAGCATCCATTATCTAATAGTCAATTAACTTAGTGTCACGTGACCATATTAAGCATGTAAACGAAGTTGACAGGTGCTGCATAAAATTTATGAACTTTTCAGTTTTCAAGTTTTCATATTCGCTTCATCTTTCATCTGTCGCTTGTTAGCCTGTTTGAGGCTGTTCCTGCTCGAAGAGTGAAGTGGTCTATCTCTCCTTCGTTTGTAGAGAGAACCTCTTGGGTGTATACCGTGGCTATTTAAACCACCGAGTAGACTCTAGTTTGCTGACTCTTCCAGGTATAAGAAGAATGGAGCCTCCCGTAGATCCGGAGGAGCTAATATCTTGCCCGTACGAGCCAGTACATATGTTTAGGAGTAAAAGGCTCATCTATCATTTAGAAAAATGTAGAAAAGTGAGTTTAATAGAGAGAAGTGCTAATCATTCACAACTTAGAGCATTCCTTTATATATCTTATGCCTATAACATAATGTGTCTATTATGTCTAAGTGCTATCCAGTATAATATCATAGTCTTGCTTTACTATAGAATCATCCAACATCAGAGTTCAAAAAGTGTGATTTTAATGCAAGTCACATCGTTCCTGCACCAGAGATAGCATTTCATTTATCAATTTGTCCGGATAGGGTAGGTCGGATATTAAAGAGGTTATTTTTTTATTTCTACTTTTCGTTAAAAGGGAAGGTTGGAGCTAGAGGTCTTCCATGGTAAGCAATGTCACTTGATGTCATTGTTAAGGCAGATTTACAATATTACGCTAGTCCTGACGTTACGTTGACGCTGGAATAAAATCTGGTTCTATTCTAGCGGAAAGTACATGTATGTCTCAAAAGATCAAATCTCCCACGCTTTTGATTAAAATTTGACGGCACACTGGCCTAACTTCGTATTGTAAACCAGCCTTAATAGGTCTAGTTTTTGTTCTGTGATTTTATTACCAGCCTTAATAGGTCTAATTTTTGTTCTGTGATTTTATTACCAGCCTTAATAGGTCTAATTTTTGTTCTGTGATTTTATTTCTCAATAGAATAGCATAATTAGTTTGTTTCATTAGTTTTTCTTATTCTTCTAGTAGTAAAAATAGACTTACTAGCACGTGTGATTACGTGTAAAAGATATGTACATGACATGTATCTTTTTTATTATTATTTTTAATAAATACCTGTAGTTATTTATTGTAATTATACATTATATTAACATGCAGAGAATCATCAGTACAAGCAGAAAGGAGACACAAGTTTGCCACAGTGCGACTGGACTCCACCAGAAGCCAGTGAGAGCTGGGATGGCGACAGTAAGAACCAAGTATATTTTTAGTAACAGTGCTATTTTTAGTAACGCAGATGTCAGATTTGAGCCGAAAGTAAACGAGCAACTTTTTGAAGAGGAAGCTGCTAAGATAAAACCTTCGCAGGCTAAACCAAGGTTCCATTATTCATTGTCATTTTAAGTTGTAATTGTTTATTTAACATTAAAGCAAAAAGCCACCTTCTCCTGAAAAATGGAGAATGCCTCATTCACTGCCGATGACTGGACCAATAAGGACAAGTGGTGGGCGGGGGAGAGGGCGTGGCATCACAAGTGAGTCTTTGTCAATGAATGCGAGATATTAATGCTTTGTTTCTTGCCTAGAAAAATTGGCAGAGGCAAAACCTGGCCCGTCTGGCTTACAAAAGAATAGAGGTGCCTCGGCTGATGTTGCAGAGCAGTCTTCACTACCTTCTGGTTTGGGAAAATCTCATTCTGGTTCCCTTTCTCAAGGACAGCCTCATCCCGTCTCTCTTTTGTCTCATGAGCTGGAGCAGTCTTCCCTTTCCGGAGAACCTGATTCTAGCTCTTTTTCCCTTTCTCAAGGGCAGCCACACTCTGCCAGCTCACACGTGATGGGTCCATCTTCCCTTCCTCCTGGCCTGGGACAAGTTGGTTCTGTCATGAGTCAGTCTTCCCTTTCACAAGTCCAGCCTCAACCTTTGGGGCAGTCTCCTGGTCTGGGACAACCTTACTCTGGCTCTAGATTGAATTTCATGGGACATTCTTCCCTTTCTCAAGTACATCCTCAAACTGGTGGGCAGTCTTCTCTTCCTCCTGGTATGGGACAGCCTTATTCTGGTTCTAGTGTGAATTTCATGGGACGGTCTTCCCTTTCTCAAGTACATCCTCAAACTGGACAGTCTTCCCTTTCTCAAGTACATCCTCAAACTGGTGGACAGTCTTCTCTTCCTCCTGGTCTGGGACAACCTCATTCTGGTTCCAGTGTGAATTTAATGGGACAGTCTTCCCTTTCTCAAGTACATCCTCAAACTGGACAGTCTTCCCTTTCTCAAGTACATCCTCAAACTGGTGGGCAGTCTTCCCTTCCTCCTGGTGGTATGGGACAACCTCATTCTGGTTCTAGTGTGAATTTGATGGGACAGTCTTCTTTTTCTCATCAATTTGTGGGGCAGTCTTCCCTTCCCCCTGGTATGGGACAACCTCACTCTGGCTCTAATGTCATGAGTCAGTCTTCCCTTCCTCCTGGCCTGGGGCACCCCAGCTTGTCCCAGCCTGTTTTTAATGCTTTTGGTACCAATGGACAACCAGTTGGTAGGGGATTGGCTCAACCACATATGTATCCAATGGCTCTGTCTCAGAATCCTTTTGTTCCAGCTAGTATGGGAAGAGGAAATGGCTATGGCCGTGGTATGTGTTTATTTCGCAAAGCATGGAGTGATAATACATTTATATGGCAAAGTATTATGATATCGTTAGCAAGTGTAGACATTAGATGATTTTATGTACATTAGACTAGTTGATGAGTAAACAAAACCAATGGCCTGTTAATAATAGTAATGTGACATTGATTGCAAATAAATTTGGCATGAATTTATTCACTTTTAATACATTTTTAAATGTACTTTACTACATGTAAGTCCACTTATTCTATATAGAAAGTTTGAGCTAATTTCTTTATAACTAATTTATTTTTATGTTTTATTTCATTTCTAGGTGCTCTCTGCTTTGGAAGAGGTACATTGTGATTATACTAATTCAATTCCCATGTATTTCTAGGTAAGATACCCCTCCCAACCAGCACAACCACTGTTAATGGCAGTGCCTTGAATGGAGTTTTGCAAGCAACTCCTAATGGAGCCACAAACCTCAAGTCTGCAGGTGTGAATTATATTATATGTACATGTATTTATGTTTTATTTCTAGGTATAAATAATGCCCAATCTTCTCCTCCTGCTCCTAATCCTTCAGTGGAAGAAATGGTATGTGAGTTTGTGTGTTCATTAGTACTTATAGTTGTACTGTATGTTGTCAAAAGGAGAAAAAAGAACAGAATGAGGAGGAGATAATGAAAAGAAAGAATATTAGGAAATTGAAGAAAGCCCTTCGTCAGGTACGTTAGCAAGAAGGAAGGATGGCTCAAGATGTGTCTTAAATGATACTTTGATACATGTACATGTAGAAACACTTACAGTAGATGATAGTAATAATAATGGTAGTAAAGTAATACTTAAATGATGCACTTGGATGATAGTAAAATGATAGTTAACTTAATGATACTTGATACTTAAAATTAATGATACTTAAATGAGACTCAAGTACTCTGTAGTTGGGTTCTGTCCTATGGAACTACAGAGGAACATATTATATGAATGTAATACAGTAGCTTCTAAAAGTTTTGTGTAGAACTTGGTTACAAGCATTCTATGGTGAGTTCTATTATCCTATGGAACTAGAAGGGAACATTCTGAAAGTTATCTCGCATTATGGTTTTGTTTTTCTTTATATACGTGTAATAGGTTGAAGAGCTTGAATTGAAGCAGAAATCAGGAGTAATTCTGACACCTGAACAAGTAATGGGAATGCTATTATTAATAGTTATCTTGATTGACTTATTTGTTACTACTATTGTTATAATAATAATTATTATGATAGTCCCTTTCTCTTGTTTCACTCTTTCCCTAGTTTGTTAAACTTAACCGTAAAGCTGACTTGCTGTCAAAGTTACGTGAAGTAGAAACTGATGAGGTGGAATGAATTACCCTATGACTCATCCTTCCATTTATCCTACCATCCATTTAATCACATAGTTATGCTGTTGTAGCATTTAGACCAACAGCTCTTTTTGTGTTTTTTATTTATCTCAAAATCATGATTGTAATTTTTTTTAGATTTGTTATTATTTTGTATTAAAATGTTGATTATTATTTTATTGTCGATTTTGTATTTTATAGTTGTTGATTATTATTTTGATTGTTGATTTTAATGAATTCTTTTTCCCGATCTTCCAAATCCTTGTGAGAATTTCCTTGCTCCTTTTACAGCATCTTTTATTAATCCCTCAGCAGTTTCATATTCAAATTTCAAATTGTTTGCTTGACCAAGTGATGCCTGCATGGCTGACTGTCTGTCATGCAGCAAGCAATCCTGAGGGAATGACGCAATTTGTTGAGCAAGTTTAAGAGCTTCTTCTAAACCTTTTCCAACTGGTACGATTTGATTTACTAGACCTAAAAAGCAACATTTAGTGACTTTGTAAAGAAATGAAATGTGTCTAATATTATTATCTTTTTTGCAAAAAGGCACGAACTTTTATCACGACTTGCCTATATCGTGAGCTTCCTTTGCAGCTACTTCTCTTACAGTTAGTATGAGATCAAGAGCTCTTGAGAGACCAATCAATGCTGGTAGTCTCACAGTCCCTCCATCAATCAATGGTACACCTACACAGCAAAAACTATTAGTTTTGCACGAGGAAATCTAGTTAGAATTTAAAGTTAGATTTCAGATTGAATTTTAAACTTTGATACCTCGAATTCTACATACCAAATCTTCTATTGAACATTCCTAGTATGACATTTGATTCAGCTATCCTTAAGTCACACCATAGAGCTAGCTCTAGTCCACCAGCCACTGCATAACCAGTCAAGCAAGCTATGACAGGTTTACTGAGACACAAACGAGTGGGCCCCTAGTAATTATGAATATTCATTTAATTTTATCATTATTTTACCATTGGTGCAGGGCTGGAGACTGAAAAAGGAGAAGACAAAGCTGGTGCCTCATCCTTTGAAGCTAATTCCTTTAAGTCATAGCCCGAGCAAAAGTTCCCACCATTTCCCGCCAATATACCCACAGAGAGAGCTGGGTTCTTTTCAAAGTCCTTGAATGCAGTGAATAGCTCTTTAGCTGTTGTATCGTTGACTGCATTCCTCACTGACGGTCTGTTTATTTCTATCAACCTCACCCTATCATAATCCACTGTTCTTATGTAGTTTGTACAGTAAAATCTGGCTCCAAAGAAACGAGCCATTTTATGAGACAACGAGCCACGCCTGGTTTGGGTGTGGCTCATTAAATTTAACCCTTGATACCTTCTTGTTTTCTAGGTTTCATTTCTTTCCCATTTCTTCCCCTGATTGTTGGTCTTATTCCAGTATGGTGTTTGCTTTTCTCTGTCACTCAATAGCTGCTACTCCAGTAAGACTCTTGTACTCTGCTGTGTACGGGGAAGATATGCAAACAGCACTGAAAGAGGTTAGGAATTATTATAATAATTATACTTTTGTAGATTTTTATTTAATTTGTGTTTCACCTTGTTGTGCAGAATGTCCCAGTGGAAGATTTTCGCATGACACGTAAAGAGCAATTGTTGCAAGTTAGTTAATAATATTAATATTATTATTATTATATTATCGTATTATTATTAATTATTTTATTTATTTACAGATTGCTTGTAGAGTACAGTCAGAGGTTGGATTCAGAAAAGGTGCTAAAGACCGTGTGCTAAAAGGATATGCAATTCGTGACGAATCTATTGATGGGTAATTCATGTAGTAGTATTTACATACTAATCATTGTTATTGATGTCCTTATGCTGTGTAGAAAGTTTGAGCTGATTTTGAGCTCAAATTTTGAAAAATACCCAAGGCTATAGCCCATGATTTTTTTCCAAAAAATGGCTCTGAAATCATCCCAAATTTTTATTACATTTCTGATACATATTGATGCCCTTATGCTGTGTAGCAAGTTTGAGCTGATTCCAACTTCAATTTTTCAAGTTACGGCCATTTTAAGAAAACATTAAAATTCTGAAAAGTACCCAAGGCTATAGCCCATGGTTTTTTCTGAAAAATGGCTCCGAAATCACCCCAAATTTTTATTACATTTTCTGATACATATTGATGCCCTTATGCTGTGTAGAAAGTTTGAGGTGATTCCGACTTCAATTTTTTGAGTTACGGCCATTTTAAGAAAACGTCAAAAATCCGAAAAATACCCAAGGCTATAGCCCATGGTTTTTTCCGAAAAATGGCTCCAAAATCACCCCAAATTTTTATTACATTTTCTGACACATATTGATGCCCTTATGCTGTGTAGAAAGTTTGAGGTGATTCCGACTTCAATTTTTTGAGTTACGGCCATTTTAAGAAAAAGCCAAAATTTTGAAAAATACCCAAGGCTATAGCCCATGGTTTTTTCCAAAAAATGGCTCCGAAATCACCCCAAATTTTTATTACATTTTCTGATACATATTGATGTCCTTATGCTGTGTAGCAAGTTTGAGTTGATTCCGAGCTCAAATTCTGGAGTTATGACCTTAAAAACTACATGTACATGATACTTAACAACACTGGTTAATTCAGCTCTAAAACATAATAACCTTATAATGATGATAGCTTTATTTATGTGTAGTCAATCATTCGAAAAAGGTTTGTTCAGATTGTCGACTGATGATCCTTTCCCTACACCAAAGACTGTCATTTGGCAAGTTTCTGACAAGTAAGTCAATTCTTTTACCTTTTACTAAAATTTACCCAGTTATATTCCTTTCTCTCTCTCTCCCTCATTCTCACATGCAGCTGTACCTTTGTGTTGGTTTGTGAACAAGATGAGAACAGGATATTAGCCGAAACAATACTCTCATTCATTGTACAGTATAGCCACGCTCACATAATGAATATGGATCAGAAAATGGCGGAAGTAAGGCCCTCCTTTTATCCATCATAATAATATTTATTATTATTAACTGCTTTATAGTTACTGCTCAAAGGTGAGTGGCTATCATCAGTGCTTCAGGTGATGCTAAACAATGGACAGTTGATGTTCATGAATAGCAAAGTGATTAAACAATTAGAGAAACAATTGGACGCTATTGTATTATCAAAATAACGACATCAAAAATAATATTATATTTATTGTTATTTTTATTGAACTTGCTGCACTTGCATTAATTGATAAATGAAAATAATATCAAAAGCACAATTATAACAATGATTCCTTTTGCTTATTTGACGCTCCAATTTCTCTTATTATATATAGTAATTTTATAATTTACTATCGTTGCAACTTTTACTACTAATAATGATAGTAATAATAATTGGATAATAAAATATGCCTAAAAATAAGATAATCCTATACTTTCTCAACCAGTGAGTCACAACCTCTCAATAACTAATGTTGATCTATTATTTATTATTATTATTATTCTATTTTGTGGAGATGGCATTCAGTAAGTCCTGCCACACTTTATCATTGATTTGGTTAGCATCTATACAGCGATGGAGACCCTGTTCTTTGTAGTACTCAACTAGAGGCTTCGTCTGAGTGTGATAAGACTCGAGTCTCTTCTTCAGAGTTTCTTCGTTATCATCCGATCGATGAATGAGATCTTCACCAGTGACCTACCATGAGGGACAAGATAAAAGTGCAAAAAAGTTTTAAAAGTTGCAAGCAAGACAAAAATAGGTATGAACAAACAAACAACCATAAAAAACCACGAGAGGATTTCAAGACAGAAAATTTCGAGGAAAATATTTGATACGAAAAAACGCGAAAAAAACAAAACTTGTACCCTCATAATTAATTGTTGGATTATGTAATTCTTACATCATCTTTCATCGGGACTTTGGGTGGAGCGTTAACTTTATGATACGTACGGCCACTTGGAACATGAAGGAGTCTAAAGAAAGAAATAGTTGAATTAAAATGTAATACATATCTCTTTCTCTCTCACCTTCCTGTTATACGGTCAATGAGTATTTGATCGTCTGTGACACAAAACTCAACAACAGCATTCAATTGTATGCCATTTTTCTTAAGCAGGTCAGTGAGCTAAAAGTACAGCAATTCAGTGATCATTATGAAAACGGTTGGTTGTACCATCTTTGCTTGTTCAATGGTCCTAGGGAAGCCATCAAGAAGAAAGCCATTCTTGCATTCAGGCTGCTTTAGTTTCTGATCTACCATCTCACATATAAGTCCATCGTCAACCAGCTGGAGGTCAAAGTTTAAATAATAATTATCAAATTAGCACAATCAACTGACCTTTCCAGCATCCATGACACCTTTAACTTTCTTCCCAAGCTCTGATCCAGAAGCAACAGTAGCTCTTAGCATATCCCCTGGAGAAGATGACGCTAGGGGCATTGCTGTACAAGACTTGCTATTTACCTGTTGATAAGTGACAGATGCCAAACTTCTCTACTAGTTTTGGCGCCTAAAAACATTTGAAATTATTCAGAGACTAGAGGTGCTTACCTGAGTTCCCTTACCGGCTCCAGGAGGACCTAAAAGGATAAGTCTCATTCCAGAACTATCCGCCATTTCCCTCTGTATGTACTATGGTACTTAAACCAATGGGTGTGTCTAAAATAGACCACGCCCTCATTATTAAACCATTATTTTTTGCTCTTGCTAATAGAAAAAAAAAGATTGTAAAAATTAAACTATTTTTCTTGACTGTTTTTCTGCTTTTCCTCTCTTTCCCTCAGTCTTTCTGCCTTCTTTGCTTCGTACAAAATCTTCATCTCTTCATATCTCTCTACCTCATCTTGAGTCTTTAGAACAAGCGGTGGGACTGGTATTGCTTTACCATTCTTTCCAAGAGACACGAAAGTGAAATAAGCATCATTAGTCACTCTCCTAGCACCAGACCTCAATCCTTCAGCCTCAACGGACACACGAATAACCAAAGACTTTGAAGACGTGAACACGACTTCGCCCGTAACAAAAACCAAGTCTCCATTGAATATCGGACTGTAGAAGTTAATAGCATCGAGACAGGCTGTGACTGCTAGCGTACGGCAATGTCGCACTGAAGCTATACCTGCAGTTGTATCCATCATCTTCATGAGGGCCCCACCCATCAAGTGGCCGGAACTAGTGCAGTCAGACGGTAGGACTATATTAGTGAGAGTGGTACGTGAGTGAGGGACGGAACACGGTACATCGGCATAATGGTCGTTCTCTTGTCTCGATATCCCCTTGTAGTTGGTTGGTTTCGCTCGAGAGGCTTTTTGGGATTGATACCGGCTGTGGCCAGCAGCTAACTCCTCGTCTGTAAGTCCAGTCAATTCAGGGACGGGGAGTGGTTTAAACTGACCCTCATACGGTCCAACTTGACTTGATATTGCGACGTACCAGAGTCGGGCAGAGTTTGTATGCCTTCTTGTACCGGTCAGAGTGTTCTCCGCCCACACATCAACTGTCACTTCCATTGAATGCGGGGAAGTATAGGTCACTAATGCTTGAACCTACAAATTATAAATAATAATAATAATAATAATGATGATGATAAGACTATTCTATTATTTTGTTTTCTGTACTCTCAAAAGAAGCACAGGTTTCATTTCCTATCTTTAATTTGTACACAGACTTTTATTTGAGGGTTCTACTATACTTAATACAAACTTCTATTTCCTTAATGCAAGCTTCAAGGCCTCTAATTAAGATTGTATTCAATGACATACAGTATTCACCTGTGCAACTTCACCAACGTATATCGGATTATGAAAGTCCATATGCTCTACTCTTGCCAGTACTGATGTCATACTGCTAGATAAAGATGAAGGAGGGTCCTTGTCATTTCTTGACTGATTGCAGTGTCTAGTGGCTACAATATGACCAGCTTGCTCTATCAGTTTGAGTATTGTGCCACCGTGAACATTACCCATTGGGTTAGTATCGTCAGGTAACATTACACGACTTGTTTCAAAAGGGACAGTGGAAGAGAGAACTGGCTGAGACTGCTGTACCCATTGCCTACCTAATTTAGAACACAAAATTTAGGTATGATTTTTCACTTTTCAAAATGCTTAAGTACATGGTAAAATCCCTTCATTGCATAAAGATTGTTTACTTTAATACCTTGTCCTTTAAAAAGGGTTGGAAGTGCTGCTACAAGAGACGAGACAGTAAAAAGTGACCTTCTATACTTTTTCCAGTACTGCCGGGTTCCCCACGCACTGTAGAAGCTAACTGATCTGTAGTGAAAGAGCCTACGGGTTGATAGAACTCTCCATGGCAGTATCCTCAATGTAGCCATTTTTAAATTAAAACTTAAAAGCCTCTGCCTAGAGGAGGAGCTTTGAACAGGAACATTAAAGCACTATGTATCTGTTCTGTCCTGTTTGTGGTAATCTTCTGACAGTTGAGGAAGGCCCCAGTTGCAAAAGATTTGCCTGCAATACTTGTCCATACGTTCAGAACATCACACAAAAGGCAATACTAGTCTAGTAGTAGATCTTAAATCATCATAATTATTTTTTTCATAAACTAGGTTGCATCATACACTTTTCCAAGATTGAAAGAAGTCGATGATGTATTGGGAGGAGCAGCTGCTTGGGAAAATGTAGATAACACTGATGGTAACCGCATTATTAAGTATTGTATAACGTGGCTATGTCTATAATAATAGAGAAATGCCCCAAGTGTTCGCATCCAAAGGCGTACTTCATGCAAATTCAAACTCGCTCGGCAGACGAGCCGATGACAACCTTTTACAAATGCTGCAGTCCTTCTTGCAGCCATCGCTGGAAAGAATAATCAATATTTATGATTTTATTATGTCATAACTTTTGCAATAATCACTTTTATCTTAATTTTTTGTCATTAGGGTTGTTTGCTGTTGTTGTGTTGTCAATAGAAATGTTGGTGCCATGGCAACCCTCTTAGCTCAAGCCACTGCTTGCAGAGTTTCGATGAAACTTTAAGTATTTTCTCTAGCACAAACTGCAAATATTATTAATGCATTATTGCTAGTCTCCATTAACTAACCTTAATAGCTTCAATTGATGGTGTAGTACAGACTGTGTGGGCTGGTGTTGACATGAAATATAAGCAGAATTTCTCCTATAGAATGCATAATAACAAGAGTAAATAATACTATAATAATAATATTAATAATAATAATAAAAATAATGTTATAAGAGTAATAATTATTTTACTCTTGATAATAATAATAAAGAATGTACATCATCTTGTGCACACTCACTGAATGTGTGAACTCACCAGTACATGATTTATTTCATTTGTATGTGCAGTAGTGAACAAGTCCAGCTTCTCAAGGTATTGTAATCCTGACTCATAAGCACTGTTGCTCTTCAACGTGCTCTGTACTTCATTTTGTATTATTAAAAACCTGCAATTATATGTACATGTATGTACTGTAATTATACATGTACATGTACATGTACATGTAAAAATACATATGTATACATGTATGTATATTGTATATGTATGGAGGTTATACCATTTCGGTTTGTTGTCTCTCTCTTGTTTCTCTTGCTTGACAATCAGTTTTGCTTTGTCTCTCATTATGTTGAACTGTCTAATCGGGTTAGGACCGAACCTTAGCTCATTCAGCTTTAACTGGAGCAGCCTTGACGAAACCCTATCGACGCAATACCAAGAAAGATAACTACATGTAAGTACGAGCATGAAATAGAACCTTGCCCGTTCCTCTATCTCTTCTTTCATTTTCCAGCTGTTGTCTATTTTAAGCTGCTTGAATCGATCGTAGCACATTTTCAATCTTGTCTCTATGTCACCTCTATTATGAGGAAAGAGCACATGTGCATGTACATGTAATTCATTTTGATAAGAGTTCATAATCATTATACTATTAATAATAGACCTTGCTTCTTCTTTCTCATCAATGAAAACTACTTGCATATGCCATGGTGGGATTCTACATGGACAAGAAGTAATAAATTCATAAAAAATCTAAACTTGATTGGAATCGGCTCAAACTTGATATACAACATGCGTACATGTATATGCATCAGAAAAATTTTTTAAAAGAGAATTGTTCCTAGTCATTTTTGGTGAAATTTGGCCAATGACTCTGCACTATAGTACAGGGACTTTGGCCTGATTTTGGAGCAACTTTAAATATTTGTAAAAAAATCCAGACTTGGTAAAACTCTCTCTTTGTAAAATACGATTTACATACTATGGTGTTTCTACTATGCATTGACATACCTAGAATCAAAAAGGTTTGGAGCCTTTTTTTCATGGACTGCATGACCTTCATGAGGCAATTTATTTAAAAACTGACGCGTGCCATGGCCTGAATCAGGGCCATTCCTATCCTTAAAGACTGGAGGATAATGTAAGCATAAGTTTTGTACTACTGAAGCCTGAAGTGGCATCTATGCATATACAAATATTATTATTATCATGAAAGTCCACAATCAGCAGAAATAATGATAGTCCATACCTTCCCTTTCAAATCCCTTGATTTCACATTGTGCAGAAAACAGAGTATGTTCATTATAAACTGAAGCTTGCTTAGGTAGGCTTCTTCAGCTTGAATTTTATTCCTATAATTTATTCCACTTTAAAAAAACAATAATGATGATGAAGGTCAACATGCCTTCTAGCTACACTTCTTTCTAATGTACGCTTGAAACGGGAAGCAGCATAACTAGTCATTATGGTCGCTGCAATACTTGCACTGCATTCAGGACGATGTGGAACCAATTCATTACCAGACTTCTTATCAGTCCTTCCCTGCATGAAAAACAAAGCTTAAACTTGTATGATGCATGGTAATGCTTGCTTGCTTGCTTGCATAAAGATTATACTAGTTCTTACAATAATAGTGCAGTTGTATGGGATTCCAATATATGTTCCTTGACTAGACTTCTCTAAAGCAGCCATATGTACTTGTAGCGTGGACATACCTGCCCTAAGCAAGTTAATGGGCTGAGTTGTTCCTTTCTGCCTGCTGTTGATCATTGGAACTCTGATCTGAAGTAATGAAGGTATAATAGTTTGCAGTATTATTCATGACTTTACCAATGGTGTTGTTAATTGACATGATTCTATTTGCTTCCAAGAAACCGGTGGGCGCTACAGAAATGAACATTAATTTTAGTTCTTCTACATGCAGAAAAAACTTGAATAAATCTTACAGAGTACATAGTATATTTAGGTGGCTTTATCTCAAAGGAGTGAGCCAGCCATTCGAATACATGAGACTCTGGAAGTGAGCCAAATGACCTGTAAGGTTGATTGACTGGAGAGAAGAAGCCAACATGCTTTGGTTGATGGCCACGTCTAGAAGAGGGAAGCTTTGTTAGCAAGAGGGATCCTCTCCTTGTCAAAACCTCAGTAGGAAGAGACAAGCTGTTTTCAGTCCCCACTCCAACCACAGCAGGCTTTGCTTCTACAGCCGAGCGAAAATATTGACAGTATTCCTTAACTGCCATCGTCTACCTATTGGCACTAAACCCGTTACCAAGGACTCTTTAGAAAGAGTTACAGCATAACTTCTGGCATACACAACCATGTTGTACCACATGGGTGACCAAAAACCACACCTAGATCTGTATCTCAAAAATAGGCCTACTAACACCTTAATTGTTATTATTAGTATTATTATTAGTATAAAATAGGAGCAGGGTGAAAATTCACAGATTGAGAACAATAAGCACAATAACAACAATTAAAATTCACATTATCAAGTAATAAAAATAAAAGAAAATTTGTTTCCTAAAATAACCCTGTACTAAAATCATTCAATCACTTCGTCTATTGAGCAGTCCCAGTGACCTAATAAGTAAAAAATAGTATCAAGATGATAGCCAATACAAAAGAGGCATAAGTACTGGTACCTTTCCTCCTTCCTTTTCAAACTTGGTAACCTCCTTAATTACACCAACAGCGACTGTACTCTTCATATCACGAACAGCAAAACGACCGAGTGGAGGATACTCGGAGAAAGCTTCAACGCACATAGGCTTGGAAGGTATTAGGTTAACAATGGCAGCATCTCCATTTTTGAGTGACTATATATAAAACATGAGATAAAGAAACAAATAGTCTTCATCCAAATAAATAAATAAAAACAATAAGATAATAGCCATTGTATAAACTAAAATAATGGTGAGCTACTCACTTGTGGGTTGTCCTCAAGCTTCTTGCCACTACGACGATCGCATTTCTCTAAAAGCTCGGCAAACTTGCATGCAACGTGAGCAGTGTGGCAATCAAGAACAGGAGAATATCCAGCATGAATTTGGCCAGGATGATTTATGATAATAACCTAAGAAAGGGAGGTTGAATTAAATAAATTATTTTATAAGTAGCACCAAACCTGAGCCTTGAAGACTTTGGCCTGCTTAGGTGGATCATTTTTGGAGTCGCCGGCAACAAAACCTCTCTTCAACTCCTTGACGGAGACGTTCTTCACATTGAATCCTACGTTGTCTCCAGGCAAAGCCTCGGTCAAAGCCTCGTGATGCATTTCAACAGACTTGACCTCAGTGGTTAGACCAGAAGGAGCAAAGGTAACAACCACACCGGGCTTCAAAATACCAGTCTCAACACGACCTACTGGGACAGTACCAATACCTATTGAAAAAAAATTATTAAAATATATATATACATACACACATATACACAAGAAAATACCTCCAATCTTGTACACATTTTGAAGAGGTAACCGAAGTGGCTTATCAGTAGGCCTCTTCGGAGGGAGAATACTGTCCAGAGCATTGAAGAGTGTCTTTCCAGAGACAATGCCTTCATTTCTTTCTATGTGCCATCCATCAAACCATGGCATCTATATTACACGAAGTAAGAGCATAACTTAGGCCTAGCCAAATTATGCTTTAATCATGGCATTTAGGCAATGCCAAAAATTCATATCCTACTGAGTATTTTGCTTTGAAATTATCTTCTTTATTTATGCTCTATTTAAACATTGACTATCATGTTACATGTATTGACCCAATTATGCCGACATAAGAACTACCTAGCTTACAATAGGCCATCTAAACTCACATTGTCACTCTGCTCCAGCAAATTATCTCCATGCCAGCCAGAGATTGGAATAATTGGAACAGCCTTCGAATCATAACCAATCTTTCCGATGTACCCGGCCACCTCCTTTGAAATTTCATTAAAACGCATCTAATGAACAAAAAAAATCATAATATTAAATGTATAAATGAGAGATTCACTATACATTAAAATGATATTACCTGAGAGTAAGGTGGTTCAGTGTTATCAATCTTATTTACGCCGACGATGAGTTGTTTCACACCTAGCGTGTAAGCGAGCAAGGCGTGCTCACGTGTTTGACCATTCTTGGAGATACCAGCTTCAAATTCACCAGTGCTAGCTGCAACTATCAGTACGGCACAATCAGCCTATAGTGATTTGTATAAGAGTGTGCATAAATATGAAAAAGGATGTTAATTTTGACAAGCTACAATCGATAGTCAGAATTATATAAAGGATGCTGTCATGATTGAAATGACATGCTACAATGATGATATCATCTACTGTATAACCGCTTAATTTCGAGGGTGAAATTTTCGCTGTTTTCACGGATTTTCTGTATCCACGAAAGTTAATTCTGTAAAACTATCCATATCACCCTATAAACATGTGTACTTTGTAATAAGAACCATGAAACTTTGAAAGTCAATTTCGCAATAAAAAGACTTGTGGCCTGATGTGGATCAAGACTATATGTAAATAACTCACTTATAAAATTACTACCATCATGTACCTGTGATGCTCCTGTGATCATGTTCTTAATGAAATCCCCGTGTCCTGGAGCATCGATAACAGTCACGTAGAACTTCTCTGTTTCAAACTTCCCCAGAGCAATATCGATAGTGATCCCTCTCTCGCGCTCGGCCTTTAGCTTATCGAGTACCCAGGCATACTTGAAGGAACCTTTACCCATCTACCACACAAAAAACAAAAGCCATGGAACAATGATTGGGGGAAGAGGGATAAAGTGTCTTACTTCAGCTGCCTCTTTCTCGAACTTTTCAATTGTTTTCTTGTCAATTCCACCACATTTGTAAATGAGATGACCAGTGGTGGTTGATTTTCCGGAGTCTACGTGACCGATGACAACAATGTTAATATGCGTCTTTTCTAAAAAGGAGAAGACATTAAATATCATAATATTTTTAAATAAAAATAATCCACTAACCTTTTGGCATCTTTATAAAAAGGAGAAGAAAAGGGAACAATGTAACACGTGCTCAAGCAATGAGTCAAGAAAGAGTTAGTTACCTTCACTCCAAACTGAACTGCATGGAATTTGAAAAATGCAATCACAGATCTTCGGCTTCCTAGCCTATATAGGACTTCAGCACCCATTTTAATTTTTTTAGTTCAATTAATGATAAATATATTGATGGATATTTAATAAATAATTTTGCTTAAAAATTCATAAAAAATCCAATTTTCATTAGAATCAGCTCAAACTTTCTACACAACATAAGAACATGTATATGTATCAGAATTTTTGACCAAAGTCACAGTACTATAGTGCAGGGGCGCTTACCCAATTTTTGGGGAAATTTATTCATAAAAAAATCTAAAACTTGATCAGAATCAGCTAAAACTTTCTACACAACTTAAGTACATGTATATGCATCAGATAAAATTATAAAAATGAAGAATTCTCTCCTAGTCATTTTTGGTGAAATTTGGCAAAATCCCTGTACTATAGTACAGGGACTTTTCCTCAATTTTGGAGCAACTTTAAAAATTCATAAAAATTGGAATGTGATCAGAATCAGTTCAAACTTGCTACACAACATAAGAACGTGTATGAATTAGAAAGTTATAAAAATAGAGAAATTCTTTTCTAACCACTTTTGGCCAAAGACCAGTACAAGGTCTCTTGCTTGATTTTGGAGCAAAATTTCAAATTAGTATTATTATTATTATAAATAGGAGCAGGGTGAAAATTCACAGATTGAGAACAATAAGCACAATAACAACAATTAAAGTTCACATTATCAAGTACAATTGCAATAATAAATTACAATACAAAATTGTTTCCTAAAATAACCCTGCACTTAATATCACTTTTTCTTTTGAGCCTTCTGAGCAGCCTTGGTGACCTAGTCGAGCACAAAATATAACAATAGCCAATACAAAAAGGTATAAGTACCTTTCCTCCTTCCTTTTCAGACTTGGTAACCTCCTTGATTACACCAACAGCGACTGTTCTCTTCATGTCACGAACAGCAAAACGACCGAGTGGAGGATATTCGGAGAAAGCTTCAACACACATAGGCTTGGAAGGTATTAGGTTAACAATGGCAGCATCTCCACTTTTGACGGACTAATGTAAAAAGTATAAGATAAAAAAAAGATTGAATAGTCTTTTGTTTAAAATATAAAAAAAGAGAGTAAAAGATGTAAAAGCCACTGTAGAAACTAAAATAATGGTGAGCTACTTACTTGTGGGTTGTCCTCTAGCTTCTTGCCACTACGACGATCGCATTTCTCTAAAAGCTCAGCAAACTTGCATGCAATGTGAGCAGTGTGGCAATCCAGAACAGGAGAATATCCAGCATGAATTTGGCCAGGATGATTCATGATAATAACCTAAGAAAGGGAGATTCAATTAAATCTGATATTATTTTAAGATGAAGCACCAAACCTGAGCCTTGAAGACTTTGGCCTGCTTAGGTGGATCATTCTTGGAGTCGCCAGCAACAAAACCTCTCTTCAACTCCTTAACGGAGACGTTCTTCACATTGAATCCTACGTTGTCTCCTGGCAAAGCCTCGGTCAAAGCTTCATGATGCATTTCAACAGACTTGACCTCAGTGGTTAGACCAGAAGGAGCAAAGGTAACAACCACACCGGGCTTCAAAATACCAGTCTCAACACGACCTACTGGGACAGTACCAATACCTATTAAAAGAAAAAAAAACATACACAAACATACACAATAAAAGAATTACCTCCGATCTTGTACACATCTTGAAGAGGTAACCGAAGTGGCTTATCAGTAGGCCTCTTTGGAGGGAGAATGCTATCTAGAGCATTGAAGAGTGTCTTTCCAGAGGCATTGCCTTCCTTCCTTTCTATATCCCATCCCTTGAACCACTTCATCTAAAAATATAAAGAGAAATTAAAATAAAAACAGGAAGAGAACCGATCTAAACTTACATTGTCACTAGCCTCCAACATGTTGTCTCCCACCCAGCCAGAGATCGGAACGAATGCAACAGCTTTTGGATTATAACCAATCTTCTTGATATAAGAGGACACCTCTTTGACGATTTCATTAAAACGAGCCTAAGAAAAAAAAACAATCAAAAATATTAAATGCATGAATTAGCTATACATTATACATAAAGTGTTAATGATATTACCTCGGAGTATGGTGGCTGAGTAGAGTCCATCTTATTTACGCCGACGATGAGTTGTTTCACACCTAGTGTGTAAGCGAGCAAGGCGTGTTCACGTGTTTGGCCCTCCTTAGAGATACCAGCTTCAAATTCACCAGTGCCAGCTGCAACTATCAGTACGGCACAATCAGCCTATAGTGATAAGAACAAGTTGTGTAAAAACGTGTTAAATCATAAAAGTATGCAGCAAAATGGAAGAGTGCTAATTCGACAGGCTGTAATCAATATTTGGGGCGCTTTTTATAATTTTATAAATGAGGAATGAAGTAGGATGAGATTACTTGGCACAATGATCTAGTGTAAAGTTGTACATGTTACAAGATAACAGGTGCTATGACAACTTATTCATATGTACCACACATGCAAGGTCACAGCAACAAAGGTCAAATTAACCACAAACTTTTGTGTACTCAATTTAAGCAGCTATAATACATTATTATAACAGTAACCCAATTATAAAAATAAAATTACTACCATCATGCACCTGTGATGTTCCCGTGATCATGTTCTTAATGAAATCCCTGTGTCCTGGAGCATCGATAACAGTCACGTAGAACTTCTCTGTCTCAAACTTCCAAAGAGCAATATCGATAGTGATACCTCTCTCACGCTCGGCCTTTAGCTTATCAAGTACCCAGGCATACTTGAAGGAACCTTTACCCATCTACAACACAAAAAAACAATAGAACAATGATTGGGGGTGAGGGTTTAAGTGTCTTACTTCAGCTGCCTCCTTCTCGAACTTTTCAATTGTTCTCTTGTCGATTCCACCGCATTTGTAAATGAGATGACCAGTGGTGGTTGATTTTCCGGAGTCTACGTGACCGATGACGACGATGTTAATATGTGTCTTTTCTAAAAAAGAAGTAGACGTTAGATATTATAATATTTTAAAAATAAAAAACAATTTACTAACCTTTCGGCATCTTTATATGTCTTTGTTAGTCTAAAAGGAGAAGAATAGGGCACAATGTAACACGTGCTCAAGCAATGAGAGGATTACAAGGACAATGGCTACTAGTATCACCAATATATAGCATAAGAAAGAGCTGGGTGCTCTTACTCACCTAGTAATGAAGGACAAAAGAAGATGAAGAAAGATACAGCAGAAGAAGAACAGTGACTCTTCTCTCCAACACAAAACCCAAGGGGTAAAAGAACGAGGTCCAGTTGTACGCATGCGCAAATGCTACACTGTGACGTCACTTGGTGTAGTCATATTACGTAATTGACTGGAGAAAGCTAGATTTTATAATAATTATTTAATATTCCAACTAAAATCAAGAAGTTTATTGGAGTGAGAGAGTGGAGAGAAAGGAGCAAAATAACAAGGAATAATACTTATAAATTCATATTGCTGCTGCCATTATGTACATGCACATATAATAATAATAATACACACACACACACCACACATATACACATACACAATACATTTATGAAGAGGTTTCTGCATTCTCATCTGTCTCTGCTAGATTAGTTGCCGAAGCTTTTGGTGTATTTTCCTTAGTCCCTGGTCCGCTCACTCTTGCTACAGAGAGATCGACAGATTGCTGTGTAGTAGCTCCTTGCAGTTCAATAGCTGTAGTGTCTTGTTTTTGTAAAGGTATGGGAGTAGAGGAAGGAGGATCTTTGGTTTCTTCTCCCTCGGCTGTTGCTTCTTCAGTAACTTCAGCAGCTTCTTCCTGATCGATAGGTTTTTCTATAATAATGTCTATACAAAATGATGATAAATCAAACTAAAATACATTATGCACGTACCTTCTGTTTCAGGTATTTCTTCATTATCTTGCTCCTTCTTTCCTTCCTTTGATTGAGGAGGAGGGGGTAGCTCTGGAGACTGCAGTTTCGACTCCTGTCTAGTTGATGGTACAGGTTCTTCTTTTTGCTGCTCCCTCTCTTCCTCTTTTTGTTTAGCGGGAGAAGGAGAAGGAAGAGCAGGAGGGGGAGGAGGTTCTTCAATGGAGTCATCGTGTACAGGAGTGCTTCGTTTGGGGATTGGATGCTTTAATTTTAGTACAGCATTCTCCCCAAAAGCTGAGTCCTATACAGTACAATAGTATAACATTATTGAGCAAAATACATGCATGCAGGATTAAAATTAATTATCTTACAGCTCTGGCATCACGAAGAGCAATGTTGCGTGCTTCCATGTCTTTGCGACCAGCAAACGGCCTGTCTTTGCCTTTATGCTGCTTTGGTGGCATTAATCTTTTTATCTGAGAAGTAAGACATAGCAGAAATGCAAGCAAATGGAATTTTTCATATCTTACTTGCATTGGTTTTTCAGGTATAGTTGGCTGGAGTGTAAATGTGTTGTTACCAAGAGCATTACCATCTGCAATAGATAGTCTCTTAGGCCTATTGATCAGTAATAAAAGTAATAATAAAAGTAATAATAAATAAATTTAACTTAGTATTTGATATACCTTGCATTTCTTATACTTTTAATTGAAGGATTGATAGCTGTGTATGGCAGTTTCATAAATCTCCTACAAGGAGCATGGTAAATAATAATAATGATGATGATGTTTTTTGCTATTATTGATTACTTTGATCCCTGGACAGCCACATACTGCTCTCCATCTTTAATGTCTGCTGCAGAGTGAATGGTCTGACCATCGAGTGTGCATAGTCTCTTAGCTGGCAGTGTGAGCTCAACTTTCTCTGTGATTAGCTCTAAGACCTATGCTCACACAATAATAATAACAAGATAATATTTGTAGCATACATGCTCAAGAGATCCCATTATTCTTCTTGATAGTAGTACACGAGCTCCTTGATACGAGATATCACCATTTCTAAATACACTATATGAAGTGGATGAGAGTCAATTAATGGTGCATTAAAAGGGCTAATTGTGTTCATTTTGTGTAGCATATATATGTACATGTAAACTGTAAAGCAAATTTAGCACCTTAATTCTGAAAAAGGACACCTCCTGAATATAGGCACTGTAAATTAACTACCTATTCATGCAGCTACTTGACAATTGAGCTTACTGTATAAAGTATGGCTTCTCAGGTAAATTCAAGAATCTTGACACTACTTGTATGGCAGGCCTTGCAGGAGAAGCCTGGAGGATAACAATAATCATAGCGGCCATTGTGTTTACAATAAATATTGTGCAATTTACTTTGCTTGCATCTTTACTGTGTGGCTGTAGACGTGAATGTAACTGAGAATATCTTGAATATCTAGAGGAGAAGGAAGGAAAGATGCATAGAATATGCAGCTGTGGTTTCCCTTACCTAAGCTTTTTGAAATGCTCATTGCCCCCGGCAACATAATGCTTCCCATTTTCAATACTGTCTAGTTTGTCCACTTTGCTTCCCTTGCTCGGAGTGTAGAGGTTTCTGACTGCGATTGGTGCCTTAATTCCACTGGTAACCCTGTTCAGGAGCGTGTTAAAGTCCTTGATGTGTCTTTCATTGATTACTAGCATCCTGGGCCTCTCATTGTCCTGTCCATTCTTAAACACGTAAATCCTCTTGGCAACTCGTGGTTCATATTGCCGAGAAATCACTGCAGTTGCCTCCATGCTGATTTTTAGGTGCTTCCTTTAGTTTTATATCTCTAAGGAGTCTGAGGGATGTGCTTCGATTCTCCTGTGCTCATGCTGTTTGTACTTTGCAATATGGTTGTCATGGTGACCGGTAGAAGGTGGGGCTGAGATTATGCAAATGATAAAGTCACCTGACTCACTCACTGCAGCAGACAGAATTAACAATGGTCGGCGGTTACAAGCCCAGTTACAAGCTCTTTTCTTTCTTTCTCCTCTTGGCAGCCTGCTCCAACCTTGTCAGTACTCAAGACCTGAGCAAGCTACAGTCTCTTGGTCCATTTCAACTTAGCCCGGATGAAGACTTGACTCACGAAGATCTACAAGATGTCATAGCCACCTTTCACGAAATGTTCCCCAAGCTCCTCTCGGAACAATCCAACTCAACAAGCAAATGTGCCGTGGCTTGGGGGAAACTCGAGAAACAGAGATCCTATCAAAAAGTTGGAGGAAAGAATATAAACGTCACTGCATCAGTCGTAGCTTTGGACTCATTCGGTAAGCCTGGCCCTGGGATACTGCTGGGGAACACTGCCTTCCAGGGCTCCTTTGATGAATGCTTGAGCCTGGACACCAATGTACGGATGCAGTACTGTTCGATGGGTGTAGCTATACTCAGAACTGTTGATTCAACTCCAGTCTTTGTTTTCAGGGAGGGTATCTGCCTCCCTCAAAACTGTACATTTTATGATATTTATAAGAACGTTGAGTCTCTGAATTTGTTAATTGGACAAGATGGTTATATTTTATTTGTGAGTGAAACAGCTAATGGTCAGCCTTTTTACGTCTGCACTCCACAGGGAGATGTCCCCTACAATGCAGGAGCCATCATTATGATCATAATTTGTCTAGCACTCTTCTTACTTGCTATTGCTGGCTCAATTTTTAACATATTTAACGATTATTACGAAAGTCTCCAAGAAGCCAAGTCGGAGCTGTCACCAATGCACACACAAACCACGTCTGTACAGTTAGCCGAGTCTGAGCCTCTCCTTGCCACTCGTCAGCCTAAAAACACTTTCGGCAGGCGTTTTAAGACTTTCCTCAAAGAGTGTCTGCTCGGTTTCTCTCTGTATAAGAATGTCCCGGTCGTCTTGTCAACCTATCAACCACCAGCTGCTATCACTAATCTCAACGGTATGAGAGTCATTAGCATGTTCTGGGTAATACTCGGCCATACGTATTACTTTTTGTTAGTCTTTGGTGGTTTTAAAGACTTTTCCGTCGTCACGGAACACTTTATGCCTCGCTTCACCGCCCAGTCAATCCTCAATGCTTTTTTTGCCGTGGACTCATTCTTTTTCATCAGTGGATTTCTAGTCGCTTACCTAACCTTCAGAGAGATGAACAGGAGAAAAGGGAAGTTCCCATTTGTTACTTTTTATCTCCACAGGATACTCCGTCTCACGCCCACATACATGTTTGTTTTATTCTTCTTTTGGTTCCTCTCGAATCATTTAACCAGAGGTCCCATGACCCCTTCGACTGTTGGCCCTGGGTCTGCCCAGTATGAAAACTGTGTCAAGTACTGGTGGACCAATCTACTCTACATCAACAACTTTTATCCAACTAATTTCGGAGACGAGTGTATGGGATGGACGTGGTACCTAGCCAATGACATGCAGTTCTTTGTCATCACTCCTCTGTTCCTCATCGTACTCTATGCCTCCTTTCCAATCGGTCTCGTTAGCATTGGGATCACTCTAGCAGCTTCTATGGGAGTGAGTGGCTTCATTGGTGGTTTTTATGGATACCATGCTAACTCATTCTACAACCTTTATAACGGGATAACACAAAACGCAAGTATACCGACTGTTGATACTACAATATACGGTAAGCCATATTGCCGGATTGGTCCTTACCTTATTGGTATTCTCCTCGGATATATAATATTTAAAAACTACCGGACTACATTTAGTAAGCAGCTCAATTGGATCTGTCACCTCGTTCTATGGGCATTAGCTATTATAATAGGTATGTTCACTGTGTACGGCCTATATGGTGATTACCATGGTCACGAGGTTTCCAAGGCTGGAGATGTTGCCTACTTTATGCTAGCCAGACCAGCATGGGGAGTTGCTCTTGCTATAGTTGCATACACCTGTCACTATGGTTACGGAGGAGTCATAAACAGGTTCCTTTCTTTACCGTTTTGGGTCCCGTTAGGCCGACTGACCTTCAATGCTTATCTTGTACATGAGATTGTCCTAGAAGTAATTTTTGGAAATTTAAGAGAGTCTATCTCTTATGGCGACACCACAATGGCTATATTCTGTATTGGAACTGTGGTCCTGTCTTATGGAGCAGCTGCCTTGGTGACTGTCTTTGTTGAGTTCCCAATGTCTAATATCGAGATTGCCGCTTTTAAATTATTTGGTGCTAAAACTCGTGAGTCTACACGTATTGTGAAGAAGACTGAAAGTCCAAGCAGTGAAAAGAAACAGTGAGATTTTTTGCCTTTTTTTGAGTATTATTGCTGTGAGTGTGTGTGTGTGTGTGTATGTCATTCTCAGTATTGTTTTAGGATTTATACTTTTTTGTTAATAATTATTTGGATGATAAGCCTTTTGTTATTACTAAAATACTAAATTT
>NW_003546280.1:135854-165158 GCF_000090795.2 Amphimedon queenslandica | reverse complement strand
CTATTTGGTGCTAAAACTCGTGAGTCTACACGTATTGTGAAGAAGACTGAAAGTCCAAGCAGTGAAAAGAAACAGTGATGAGATTGTTTGCCTTTTTTTGAGTAATATTGCTGTGAGTGTGTGTGTGTGTGTATGTCATTCTCAGTATTGTTTTAGGATTTATACTTTTTTGTTAATAATTATTTGAATGATAGGCCCTTTGTTATTACTAAATTTTTATAAAAATGATGCAGCAGTTTTGCAAGGTCAAAGCACATAGGCATAGTATCTATCACATGACATGACATGATCACAATCAATCAACCAATAACAGAAGATAAAAAAAGATGGTGGACAGGAAAGGTCACTTGCTTTTGTTTCTCTTCTTCTTTCTGGCATGTTCCTCCTCTGTTAGTTGTCAAGAGGCTGGGAGGCTCCCATATCTGGGCCCTCCAAATCTACAAGAAATAACACCAGAGGAAATACAAGATGTTCTCACCATTTTTCACGAGATGTTCCCAAAATTGCTCAGTGAACAAGCCAACAGCTCCTTAAAGTGCGCAGATGCTTGGGAGAAACTAGAAAAAGAGAAATATACACAAAAGACTGGAGGAAGAAGTCTCTCTGTCAATGCAACAACAGCAGTCTTCGATTCTTTCGGTAAACCAGGATCGGGGATACTAGAAGGTAACACTGCCTTCCAAGGGTCCTTTGATGAATGCTTAAGCATCAAGACTAGTGTACCCATGAATTATAGTTTAATGGGAATAGCTGTTGTTAGGACGGCCGATGAATCTCCAATATTTGTTTTCTATGAAGGCTTGTGCGTACCTACTATCTGTACCCCTAGTGATATATTTGAAGTTGTCCATCAAATGAATGAATCCCTTGAGATGTTTAATTTATCATTATTTGTGAACGAAACCGTGTCTGATGGACAGCAGTTCTTTATGAGCACGCCTCAAAGTGGCAGGCCTTACGATGCAGGTGCAATCGTCATGATCACGCTCTGCTTTATTTTGCTCTTTCTTGCTCTTGTTGGATCAGTTTTTGACCTTGCTCTCAAGTATTTCGATGATCCACAAAATCAGTGTAATAAGACAGAATTGACCACAAGTCAAGATAATACTGTTACACCGGAACACTCGCTAGAAACTGACTCATTACTTGGAAGCAAGGTGAAAAAACCTTCAAGAATGTTCGGCAAGCGTTTCAAGACTTTCCTCAAAGAGTGTCTACTCGGTTTCTCTCTTTATAAGAATGTCCCGGTCGTCTTGTCAACCTACCAGCCACCAGCTGCTATCACTAATCTCAACGGTATGAGAGTCATTAGCATGTTCTGGGTAATACTCGGCCATACCTATGTCTTCATACTGATGGTTGGTGGCTTTAAAAACATCAATTTCGTCGTCAGCTCTTTTATACCACGCTTCACTGCTCAAGCTGTCACCAATGCATTCTTTGCCGTAGACTCTTTCTTCTATATAAGCGGATTCCTAGTTGCTTACCTGACTCTCCGAGAAATGAAAAGAAGAAATGGAAGCTTTCCTTACATCACGTACTACCTCCACAGGATACTCCGTCTCACGCCCACGTACATGTTCGTTTTATTCTTCTATTGGTTCTTGTCTGTCTATTTAGGCAAAGGTCCAAGGACACCTAGTATTGCTGGCCCTGATTCACTCGCATATAAGTATTGTTCCTCTTATTGGTGGACCAATCTCCTCTACATCAATAACTTTTATCCGTCAAATTTTGGTGAACAGTGCATGGGGTGGGCTTGGTACTTAGCCAATGATATGCAGTTCTTTGTTATCACTCCTCTGTTCCTCATTGTACTCTATGCCTCCTTTCGAATCGGTCTCGTTAGCATTGGGATCACTCTAGCAGCTTCTATGGGAGTCACTGGCTTCATTGCTGGTTTTTATGGCTATCCAGCTAATGAAATATATGATTTATATGCGGGCATAACACCAAATGCAAGTATACCTGACATGAATAATCAGATATATGGTAAACCATATTGTCGGATTGGTCCTTACCTTATTGGTATTCTCTGCGGATATATAATATTTAAAAACTACCAGACTACATTTAGTAAGCAGCTCAATTGGATCTTCCACCTAGTCCTATGGGGTCATGCTATTATAATAGGTATGTCTGTAGTGTACGGGTTTTATGGTAACTTTCGTGGTCACGAGGTTTCCAAGGCTGGAGACGTTGTCTACTTTATGCTATCCAGGCCAGCATGGGGAGTTGCTCTAGCTATTGTTACCTACACCTGTCACTATGGTTACGGAGGAGTCATAAACAGGTTCCTTTCTTTACCTTTTTGGGTCCCATTAGGTCGACTGACCTTCAATGCTTACCTTGTACATGAGATACTTCTTGTTGTTTTCTACAGTGAGCTAAGAGAACCCATCTCTTATGGTGACACCACAATGACTATCTTCTGTATTGGTATCGTGGTCCTGTCTTATGGAGCAGCTGGTTTGGTGACTGTCTTTGTTGAGTTCCCAGTGTCTAATATTGAGATTGCCGCTTTTAAATTATTTGGTGCTAAAATTCGTGAGTCTACACGCATCATTGGACAAGAGACTAACACTACAACTAATAGCAATGAAGTCAAAAAATGAATGACTATAATTATATTATTAATTATTTTTTTTACGTGAGAAGTAGTAGTGTTTTTTGCTCCCAATATTGGCTGGGAAGTAACGTAGGCCTATTTTATACTTATTGTCTTATTTTAGAAACATATTTTGCTATGAATTTTACTGAACACTCACGTCACAGAGAAAGAAAGAGATGCTATGTAGAGCAGTTAACATGATACATGGAAAATTTTAAAAAATGAGCCCTCAAATAAAGGATAGGTGCAGGGTTCTTTCTTTCACTAAGCTATAGCTTGCTAGTTGTAAAAATAATGATTGCTTGATCTCCAGAAAAAATTATCAGGAGGAGAAAGAATGTTGTTATTAGTGTTAGTGTTTCCACCATCATTAGTCTGGGTCCCAGCTCCTCCACTGGCTGTGCCATTGTGTGACACACCAATGACAATGAGAGAATTCCTGTGAGTGAATTTAACATGAAGAGGAAGGAGGTCACCAGTGGACTGGGTACTGATCAAACCTTGAGTGGATCCAGAACTGGAATAATAATAACAATAATAATAATAATAATAATAATAATAATAATAATAATAATAATAAAGAATAATCTCAGTAACTTTATAGACATTGCACTCAAGCTATTATTGATACTGATTGATAGCTAATTGTGTATAAGCTTCTCTCTCTCTCTCTCCTTACTTTGCTGTATTGACAAGAACAGCTTTCATGTTCCACAGTTTGATGGTCTTGTCTTCACTGGTTGATGCCAGGAGTGTCCCATCACAGCTATAAGCTAGTGATGTCACGCTTCGTGTGTGAGCCTTCACTTCCCAATCAATCCTTGACATGCCCAAATCCCACAGAGTAATAGTACCACCATTAGCTTAAAGAGAGAGAGAGTGTGTGTGTGTGAATAGTGTAAAAGAGATAGGAAATCATTATTATTAAACAATAAGTGCATGTTCATACTGGCAGTAGCCACTTGTTTTCCAAAAGGAGAAAAGGCGATAACAGTGATTGGAGACTAAAATTAAAATGGAAACATACAAGTACATCCTCATTATACTATGACTGTACTTTACTGCCAGGAAACAAGCGGACACAATTCCCAGTATTAATGTCCCATAGCCTACTGGTGTGGTCCTTAGAACCAGTTGCTATGTAGCTACCATTCGGATGAAAGTGAACCACCTTTGGAATATAAAAGGAAAAAAATATGCAGTCGTATTGTACAAGTATGCATATGGAAAAGGATAATAAAAGGTAAAGAATAGTTATTACATCAGTACTATCTTCATGTCCTGCGAATATTCTTAAAGGATAAACCCTATCAGTGTTCCAGAGTCTTGCTGTCCTGTCATAGCTAGCAGTTGTGAAATACCCGTCGACCGAGCTGTGAGGAACGCAGAGAAATATTTATGACGATATGTACATGTACATGTACCTAAAAGAGACGTCCCATACAGGGTAGGAGTGACCTTCGTATATAGCAACAGGAGAATGAGAAGAAGTGTTCCATAGTCTTACTAATGAAGGAAAGATTTTTAATAGCCATTACTCCAAAATTTGAGCTCGGAATCAGCTCAAACTTTCTACACAGCATAAGGACATTAATATGTATCAGAAAATGTAATAAAAATTTGGGGTGATTTCGGAGCCATTTTTCAGAAAAAAACCATGGGCTATAGCCTTGGGTATTTTTCAGAATTTTGACGTTTTCTTAAAAAGGCGTGTAACTTGAAAAATTGAAGTCGGAATCAGCTCAAACTTGCTACACAGCATAAGGACATCAATATGTATCAGAAAATGTAATAAAAATTTGGGGTAATTTCAGAGCCATTTTTTGGAAAAAACCATGGGCTATAGCCTTGGGTATTTTTCAGAATTTTGACGTTTTCTTAAAAAGGCTGTAACTTGAAAAATTGAAGTTGGAATCAGTTCAAACTTGCTACACAGCATGAGGGCATCAATATGTATCAGAAAATGTAGTAAAAATTTGGGGTGATTTTGGAGCCATTTTATGGAAAAAACCATGGGCTATAGCCTTGGGTATTTTTCAGAATTTTGATGTTTTCTTAAAATGGCTGTAACTTGAAAAATTGAAGTCGGAATCAGCTCAAACTTGCTACACAGCATAAGGACATCAATATGTATCAGAAATGTAATAAAAATTTGGGGTAATTTCAGAGCCATTTTTTGGAAAAAACCATGGGCTATAGCCTTGGGTATTTTGCAAAATTTGGCCATTTTAAAAGAGTGATCATAACTCCAGAATTTGAGCCCGGAATCAACTCAAACTTTCTACACAGCATAAGGACATCAATATAAAGTCTAACATAAACACTAAGGATTATAGAGGGGTCCATTACCAGTAGTGTCCTCTGATGATGACAACAAGAACTGGCCGTTAGGGGAATAGCTAAGCCCATGCACTGGACCATGGTGGCCCTTCAATGACAATACACTCTCTGATTCAGTGGACCGCGGCAACCAAGACGAGATAACAACGGACGAGTCATCCAATCCGCAAGCATACTCTTTAGACCAACTGGATAATGAAGCACACTGGACCCTAGGGGTGTGGTCAAGTGGGCAGGGTAATTTCAGAGTCACAAATGAGCAGAAAATTTTGATTTAATTTTGAGGCCAGAGCATGCAAAGTGACACAAAATAGCAGCTACTGTAAGCTAAATTTTGGAGGTTTATCTTATCAAAATCTCAAATTTGCTAAACTTTAGCTCCTTCACAAATAACCCAAGGCACACATAGCATCTATCAATTACCATATAACACAAAATTTTTGAGGGCTGCAAATCCGTGAAAATTACTTCCATGAAAATCAAATTATTACGGCATAAAATGGCAGACATCACAAAAATCACAAAAATTAAATCCAAAAAATAGATTTTTAGGCAAATTCACAAAATTTACAGCCCTCGAATATTTTGTGCCCTAAGGTACCAGGTGTTCTCAGTAGCCTGTACGATACAGAGTAAGAGTGAGGGTATTGACGGTTCCAGCTGTTGTGTTGCTCCCGTTAGTTTGGACTGAAAATCATGTTTCGCTGCTAGTGCCTCCTCCCCAGTTGAGGTAGGGACAAAGGGAGGAAGAGGAGGAGGAATGGGAGGACGTGGGAAACTAGAAAGACTGAAATCGGACTCTGGTAGGACTTCAATTTTTGGCTTTATGAAATTTGAAGCTACAAGTGTCATAAAATTAAATAAATATATGTATACAAAAATACATATTTTACTTTTCTTTCCTTCCATTTTCTGTTCGGAGGTTGGTTGGCTAACTTTACATCCAAAGACTTAGGTAGTTAAATAGATAATAGTTTTTATAAATATTATTATAATAATTATTATTATTATCGGAGTACCTTCAATGCTAAAGTGCTTGTGTATAATGTTGAGCAAAGCTGTGGTTGGATGAGCCTGAAATGATCGAGTGATTTAAAAAAAACAAATAAAGAATATAATATCAGTCTCTCATTACTTGGAGAAATGACATCAGCATCGTAAAGGCAAGCTCTGAGAGCCGAACGAAATACTTTCCACTTCTTAACGAGAGAGAGGGAGAGAGTTTCACGATCATATACGCTATTATTATGATACCTGTATTTCTCTACTAGTGGAGATGACTGCAAACTAGCAGCTGAAGTGAGTGACAGCAGCTGCTGCAGCTCATCATTTGAAACACAATGAGAATCAATGCTATGAGAAGTATCAGCATACAGCCTCTTAGCTACGAACATAAACCACACCTTACAATGTATGTGTGTACATGCAGGAGCTATTATACCTGATTCTGTTTCATTAGATGATACTAGAGAGACATAGCAGTGTACAAATAATGGGTACACAAGAGAGTTAAGGAGCTCTGTCTTGTATGAATCAGTCTCATGTAATAAATAATCAATGAAACTACATATTAAAATAATAATAATGATATTAATAGTAACATCAAAAAGAGGCAATAAGATTGTAGAAATTTTGAGCAGACTCTGGTTAAATTTTTGAAGTTGCTTGAAAATTATGAACATAATAGTTCTAAGGTAATATCCACATTATTATTATACATTTGAATGCATTGATCCCAATGCTTCAATGCATTAATTGATTCCAACGCTTGAATGTAAATGCATTTAATGTAGACATATGTTAAGTACTATTTCGTAAGCATTATAAGTATTTATACTATATATACACCTTTGAAAACCAATTTGTATGTCTTTGGAACCTCCAGGCCTAAAAGAATAGTTAAGGACTAGATTGAGTGCATCTATTCGTAACATACTGAGCAGTCCAAGCAGTGACTAGTGGGTCTCCACTGGTTTCAATGTGAACGGAATTATTCACTAAATCCTTCAATGATTGGACAACAGGGAAGTGGGCGTGGCTCTATTCAATAACAATGATAATAATAATAATGACGATAATTCACTGGATAGCGTTGTTCTCTGAGCGTATCTTGTACATTCTGCCATATCTCCTCGACTTTCTCTCCTCTGACAGATCCAGAACCTCCTGAAGATATTGACGACATTATTACACGTGTGTAATGAATACTGTTATGAATCCCCAAAATTAATTAGAAGGCGTGGTCAAGAGCCAGATAAATTTTAACCCTTTAGAGAAAATAAAATGGCGACCAATAGAGGTGGAAGAATTGAGGTACCTGGAAATGTAACCAAAGAGCCTGTAAAAGTTGGAGCAAGCCCAGGAAGCAAAGACAGTTTAAACGAGGTAGCTATTGAAGCTAATAAGAAGGAAAATGAGCCAGTCAAAGCCACAAATGCTGTCGGTAGTAACAAGGGACTCATAGGAGGAGGAGGAGGGGAACAGCAGAGGGAACAGCTACAGAGAGCCTTCCTTCAATTAATGGAGAATGCAAAATCCCATTCAAGAGGATCTAGTGCATTATCATCAGTCAATCCAGTACAAGGCAGCCAGAAGAAAAGTGTGTCAATACCTCTAATGGACCCTGCTGAGTTCAACAGATTTGTCTCTCTGATCTCCTCCTCTTCATCCAGTTCTTCCGTATCGTCAACAAAATCAACAAAAAAGGAGGACGCTCCTCTCCCTAAAATAGTCAAAAAGTCCCCGAGTAAGTTACTTAAGATTCCAAGGAAGGAGGGCCCAGCCTTGACTGGCAGAGGATCGGTAAAGAAAGCAGGAAATTGCACTTTACCATCAAATAAAGTTAGACTCTTGATGAAGACGACACCGAATGCTATTGCAGTGTCACAGGAATCAGTAGCTGTGGCTGGAAAGGCAGCAGTGAGTGACTCCATCTTGCAAGAAAGAGGGAATCATTCTCTCTCTCTCTCTCTTTTCATGAATGTGTGATTCTTGTCTTATTTTTAGGAATTATTCATTCGTAAATTGGCTCTGGATTCTTACAATGTGTCAAATAGTTCCAGCACAAATCAAAGCCAACAGATCACTTATACACATCTAGGTACTATTACCTTATTATTATTATTATTATTATTATTATTATTATTATTATTATTATTATTATTATTATTATTATTATTATTATTATTATTATTATTATTATTATTATTATTATTATTATTATTATTATTATTATTATTATTGTTATTATTATTATTATTATTAATAGCTCAGGCAGTACAGCAAAACACAAATCAAATGAAGTTTCTTCATGGTATGTTTATATTTTTTGTTTGTTTGCTGTAGTTTCTTTTATTGCAGATTTTGTTCCACACAAAGTGAAAGCTAAAGATCACATTACAAATTTCCCACCACCACCATCACCACCACAGTGGGGAAAACAGGAACAGGAAGTACAGGGACAAAAGGACGAAGGCAAAAAGATTGAGGAGCTATGTTAATACACTCTTTACTCTCACATTTACTTAATTATTATTGTCATGAATTCAAATGTTATGATAAAATGATTAACGTGAACCAGCAAGAGAGGAAGGTAGCAGACTAGTAGTACGTTAAACACTCTTAAATAAAAGAAACTGAACACTATAAAAAGACTATGTTTTAACAATAGCTATTAGCTTTATATTTCATCTATTATAATAGCTAAACAGAATTTAAATGTACATGTACATGACACATAAAGCTAATCCCTATACACATAAATATTCACTAGGTAGCTAAAACACAATTAAAACTATTTTACACGTTACAACATATGCATTTTGCGCTTTGTTCTATAACAGCATCTTGAAAGGTTTCTCAATGTAAGACTTGAAGACTGAGAGCCATTGAGCCCCAACTGCTCCATCCACCACTCTATGGTCGCAACTCATCGTCACACTCATCACCGAGGCAACCTTGTAACTATAGCAACAGTCACGTGACATGAATAAAAGGGGCGTGCCCTTACTTTTTATTGTCGTCTTCGTCAACTATGACTCTTTTCTGTGTTGCTCCAACAGCAAGAATACAAGACTAATGAGATAATAATTATAGGAGCATACCCTTTTATAAGATAGGGGCATTGTGGCTCTAATTATACAGTAATTATAGGGGCATCCCCTCAATACCTGTGGTGGATTGATGACAGCTGAGAAGTTACGTATCCCGTACATCCCAAGGTTAGATATGGTGAAGGTACCTCCTTGGAACTCATGAGGCTGTAGCCGACCGCTCCTGGCCCTCTCCGATAGGTCCCTCATTTCAGTACTGATGGTTTTTAAACCCTAATCAATAATTTTTGAATTATAGTGTAGCTAGATATGGTGTAGTGAATGGAGGGTTTGCTCAAAAATTGGACCAAAGATCCAGTACTATTATAATAGTACCTAGCAGTATCATATGAAACATGCTAATAACAGCTTTCTTCATTATTTCTCTTAACTCTAGTTCTCTCCATCTTTCCCTTCCTCTCTTTTCTCTTACTTTATTCTCTGCTCCAGTGATTATTGGTGTGATTAGTCCTCCCTCTGTACTAACAGCAACACTCACATCAGCGCTGTTGTACTGTCTGATGTAGGACTCCATCCAGGAGGAGTTGACTTGAGGTACTTCCATCAGAGCCAGTCCCGAGGCCTTGACTAAGAAATCAGTCACTGATAGTTTGATATCTCCACTGGAATTAACTCCTGATCTTAACCTGTGCCATTGAATAAAATAAAAATTGTTAGTAAAATCATAAGTATTTGTCATTTATTAGTTACAATTATGAATACATGTAAAACTATTGATAATTATTACATGTACATGCATAAGTACCTCAATAGGTCGTCCATAGTGATATCAATGCTTAGGTAATAGTGAGGTATGTTCCTTTTCGACTCCATTAGTCTTGTAGCTATCGTCTGTTTTCAAATTATCATGAACAACCAAACAAAATTATAAAGGTCAGGCCTGCAAATTTTTTTGCTCTTACTTTGCGCATTCCAGACAACTGTATGTCTTCATAGGAGGCTCCAGGAGTGGGCGTGGTCACTGATGCAGGAACTACAGTTGGTGTACCTTGAAGAACATCCCTTGCAACAATACGACCACCAGGACCAGTACCGGATACAGACTATTGGATAAAGTGTGGCCAAATAAATAAATAATAATAATAATAACCACAATACCTGAAGGTTTATGCTTTTTTCTGAAGCTAGTTTCTTGGCGTAAGGGCTAGCAATGATCCTACCAACAGGAGAGGAGGCTGAAGGAGGAGGAGGTTTTACACCTGATGGAGGCGATTGGATGGGACTAGTAGTTTGTGTGGGCGTGGCAGTAGGTGGAGCTTGCATGGGTGGAGCTGGGGATGACGTTTGAGAAGGAGAATAATCTTTAAAGGCAGCAACATCAGATTCATCTTCAACAATAATTGCTAGTAACTAAAGGGAGAGATACAATGTCACAGTTTACACAAGTACACGAGTGTTGACCATATTATCATCCAACCCACAATAGCTTGAACAAAAAGCAGAGTATTAAAAGAGCTGTACTGAATGTCACTCTGGTATTGTTATTAACTGGTGGTACAGATTGTGTATCATCCAACCCACAAGAGCTTGAACAAAAAGCAGAGCATAAAAGAGCTGCACTGAATGTCACTCTGGTATTGTCATTAACTGGTGGTACAGATTGTGTATCATCCAACCCTCATCCAACCCACAAGAGCTTGAACAAAAAGCAGAGTATAAAAGAGCTGTACTGAATGTCACTCTGGTATTGTCATTAACTGGTGGTACAGATTGTGTATCATCCAACCCTCATCCAACCCACAAGAGCTTGAACAAAAAGCAGAGTATAAAAGAGCTGTACTGAATGTCACTCTGGTATTGTCATTAACTGGTGGTACAGATTGTGTATCATCCAACCCACAAGAGCTTGAACAAAAAGCAGAGCATAAAAGAGCTGCACTGAATGTCACTCTGGTATTGTCATTAACTGGTAGTACAGATTGTGATTACCAATTTTTGGAAGGGTTCATTATTATGAATGAACCCTGCAGAGTAACCAACATTATCAGCTAAACAGTAATGTACACTGTACAACAATGTGTAACAAATACATGTACATGTAGCTTTAAAATAATAGAAATTGGGCACATTTTAATAGTTAAAAATAATAGAAATTGGGGACATTTTAATAAAGTATTCTTACCTTCCCCAGTGGCAGGTCTTTGCTTCCAGCTGGTACTATAATTTTAGCGAGATATCCTTCACCAGGCGTCTCCATATCCATTGTAGCCTTATCAGTCTCAACTTGAGCTATGATGTCTCCCTCTTCTAACTTCTCTCCTTCTTCTTTCTCCCACTTTACAATAGTTCCTTGATCCATTGTGGGAGAGAGAGCTGGTAATACTACTTCAGTGTGGGATGGAAGATCTGGAATAATACATGTAGATACAATAATAATTACAAGCACTGGCAAAATAAATTATGATGTACATGTGTATAAAAATTGAACAATGTCCATTAAAAATTTTGCACAATGCCCATTTGAAAAAAATTAAGGTAAAATTTTGATGGATAATATGTACAAAATTTAATAAAATACCTAGAGGAACGCCTCCAGCCCCTCCTTCGCTAACTGGCTCACTTGCTGCCTAATAATAATTTAAAAGGTTATTTTTATTAATAAAATTTTAAGATTCATACTGGGGCTGGTGTTGTTGGAGTAGGCGTGGTTTGTGATTCGCTTGGAGCATAATCTTTAAAAGCTTCAATGTCGCTCTCTTCCTCCACAATAATAGCAAGCAACTAAACAAAAAAATAAATAAATAAATAAGAACTTTCTCCTACCTTCCCCAGTGGCAGGTCTTTGCTTCCAGCTGGTACTATTATTCTAGCGAGATATCCTTCACCAGGTGTCTCCATATCCATTGTAGCCTTATCAGTCTCAACTTGAGCTATGATGTCTCCCTCTTCTAACTTATCACCTACTTCTTTCTCCCACTTTACAATGGTCCCTTGGTCCATTGTGGGAGAAAGAGCTGGTAAAACCACTTCAGTGTGGGATGGAAGGTTAGACGAGAGAGAGCGTACAAACACAGAGGAGTTCAGGGTAGTTTTATAAGTCAGGGTTGATCTATAACGTCACATTGATATAATTTTCTATTATTTTAAATCTCACGTTATTCTTTGGCTATTTCTGGCTATATTGGCTCTTCTTAAAGTCCCTAGGCTCCTCCTACTCGTTCCAAGGACCCCTCTCCTCGTGGAGGAGGATGAAGGACGGAGCCATGACCTGCTGCAACTCCAAGAAGTCCTTCCTAATCTGGAGAGCATCATTTTTCTGTGTCAGTGTATTTTTCCTTCAAGCACCACCCACCAAATACTACGGATATCTCCGTTAAGAGCACCGGTTCATTTTCAAAACTCTTCGGGTTATGAGGACCGTGTTATCTCCGTGTACTCTTACCCCTCAAAAAGATGGCCACGGAGGCAGCAACTGGACAGCCTGCAAATGTTCAGGCATATCTTGGGAAGCACAAGATACAGACTCTATTTGAAGTAAGGAATCCTTTCATTTATCATTGCCCACAATCTCTGCAGGACCTCACTTCCCTCCTAGTCAAGGATTTGCCAGATAATCCAATTGATTTCCTGATACAAAAACTACAAGCTAAAAAGAAGAAGGTACATAATACATGCATTTTTGATATTTATTATATTTTTAGGTGACAAGTGCAACCGGGCGTACTTCCTCTAGCAAATCTATTGACACCACTGGAGCAGCTTCACCAAAAACAGGTAACGTATTTTATTTTCAATGAATATATACATATAATTTAATTTATTTTAATTTTAGAAAGAAGCAAGCCACCAACTAAACCGGCAACTGGTTTGTCATCATTAATTATTAAATAATGTGTCTCTCATCTTCCAGGTAAACCAGCAGCAGGAGCTAGTAAACTACCCTCACGACCAATCACTGCTCCTTCTAAAACTACAGCCTCCAAGCCAGCTTCCAGTGGCCCAGCATCCTCCAAATCAGCTACGAGCGTTTCAAAACCTTCAGCTGGTTCTAAGACCACTGCTGGGTCTAAGACAGCCCCTCCTAGTGGCAGTTTAAAGAAGCCGACAGGAGGAGCAGGTGGTGCCAGTAAACCAGCTACTGGTACTGGACCGCCTGGTAAGACAACAACAGCTGCTAAGACATCAGCTGGAGCAGGAGGTATGACTTAAAACACTGAATATAATAATAATCATTGTAAATGAACAAGTACATGTACATATGATTCTTATTGTTATTTGTTACATGAACTGATTACTAATGAATTACGTAAATGAAAAGTGAAACTATTTTAATTTCTAATTGTCAGTTCCAATGCCTAGAACTGATGCATATGCATGTACATTATTATTATTATTATTATTATTATTATTATTATTATTATTTATTATTCATAGGTACGCCCAAGAGGCCAGTCAGTTCTTCCAGTAAATCCAGTACTAGTGGTACATCAGCTAAAGGCACTAGCACTCCGACTGGTAAAACTGCCTCTAAACTACAAAAACCAGCAACAACCAGGACCCCTCCAACCAACAGGAAACCTGTAGCGAAACCGGTTGCCAAGGTAACGGAAGCCCCACCCCCTGAGTCCACTCCCAAGGACGATGAATCTGAGAAGGTCATGGTGAGTGATGGAGGAGGAGGAGGAGATGATGAAGATATACCGGTAATAACTACTGTCCCTGCTACTGGGGAGGACGAGAGTGAGGAAGAGGGAGAGGAGGGCGGCCATTTTGAAAGCAAGAATGACTTGAATGTCGATGATTTGATTTCAAAGATTAAAAAGTAAGCGAGTATCCGTAGTTACCGTAACCATGAGAACACCAATCCTATAGGTCAAAACAGCCCAAGAATTGTAAGGCTCATTTGGTAGTTCCAATTAAAGCCCACCCATCGTCGTCTGAGGGTTACATTAGTGAAAGTGATGGCGATGAGGACGAGCTGGAGGTGGTTGAGAATGCAGCAGAACTTGAGGAGGAGGGAGTCATTTTAACTGGAGATGCTAAGAAGCTGTCATTAAAAGTGAGTTTTTGATTCCCTTGTGGCAGAACGGCTTTAAGCGTTCATTCAATAAAATCTCTGTGGTTCAACGATGGAGTAGTGATCTATGAAGATTATTAATTACATTTTGTATAACTTTTTCCTCACAAGCAAACAAAGCCAACAGTTATTTCTGAAACTTTTATCCTAATATAATGATATATATTTTAAAATTCCTTATCTATTGTTTTTATTCTGTTTTGTATCTATTCAGATGCCTGAGGTGGGCCCTTCTGTTGATCTACAAGTATTAATCTGTGCTCGTTGCTCTAAAATCATCTCACAAGGCGAAGATTATTCGACGATAAGTTCGTCTAAACTTACCTCCATTGACGAGTTTGAGAGTGCCTCACAAGTTGGCGGAACTTCTACCAATTCGCAGTGGGGGAGTGAGGAATCTGGTAAGAGGGTACAGCTCTAGTAAACTGGGAAATTAATAATAAGATTGTGGTACTGTGTACGTGTACATTGTTCTTATTGTGTATTCTCAATGGAAGTCTGTAGGCTTCTATTCCTTCCTATCTTTAATGCATGTGGTCGGTTTCCCACAAAGCATGCTAAGTGAGCTAAACAGCATGAGCTTCATGAGCTGACAAGCACTACAATACAGTACATGGCATTTGGAGCAACTTTAAAAATTCATAAAAATTCAAATTTGATCGGAATCAGGTCAAACTTTTTGTGCAATATAAGAACATGTATGTGTATCAGAAAAAATTATAAAAATGGTGAATTATCTCCTAGTCATTTTTGGCAAAATTTGGCCGATGACCCTGTACTATAGTACAGGGACTTTGACCAGATTTTGGAGCAATTTTAAAAATTCATAAAAAATCCAAACTTGATCGGAATCAGCTCAAACTTGCTACATAATATAAGAACATGTATATGCATCAGGAAATGTAATAAAAATGAAGAATTCTCTCCTAGTCATTTTTGGTGGAATTTAGCCGATGACCCTGTACTATAGTACAGGGACTTTGGCCTGATTTTGGAGCAACTTTAAAAATTCATAAAAAATCCAAACTTGATCGGAATCAGCTCAAACTTGATACACAACATCAGAACATGTATATGCATCAGGAAATGTAATAAAAATGGAGAATTCTCTCCTAGTCATTTTTGGTGAAATTTAGCCGATGACCCTGTACTATAGTACAGGGACTTTGGCCCGGTTTTAATAACCACTCACGGTGAGTGTGAGTGTGAATTTGATTAGAATCAGCTCTAAGTTAGATCAGCAGTCTTGGTTATGTGATTCTTTTACTGTCTCTCCTCTCTCCATTAGGAGGTGCTCCTGTTACCCTGAAACAGAAATGGGCAATGTCTAAGCCAATAGTAGCCGACACATCAAGTGAAGTGACGTCAACAACACAGGACACTTGGAAAGGGGTGGAGCCAATACCCCGCCCTGATGTAACCAGTGAAGAGGTGAGATCCTTTAGTATACGTACATGCTCATTATGGAAAATTTGTAATTTTCTTTATGAAAATTTTGAGATGCTCTAGCTCTTTATGGAGACTTTTATTTGACAATTTTGCATTAAATTTCCCCCTTCTCCCCATAGGAGAGTGAGTTAAAATTACCAGACCCGGTTGATTATGAGAAACCGTTGGGAGACACGACTGAAGAAGAGCCAACAAGTCTCATAAATTTTGAAGATTAGAGAGAGGAGGAGAGACATAAAGACGGTGTACTATTTCGTTTGTCGTTATTGATTGATTTATTGATTTTAGTAGTTGACTGTAGTAAAATAATCATTTTAAATCATTATTAATTTGCATTCTTTGATTACAATTAATTAATTAAACTAATTAATAAAGACTACAGTGACATTTAGCTGGCACCATTACGTATAAAATTAATGAGCGGTTAACACCTAGTCTGGCCACACCCCTTCCTAGACTAGGTTAACAACCCACTATGATTTTCTGATGCATATACGTGTACATGTTCTTGTGTTGTATATCAAGTTTGAGCTGATCTTCAAAAGCAGTACATGTGATGTGACATATGTACTTTTGAGTCCATGTAGTAGCAGTACAAATATTACAAATAAACTAATACTGGTAATAATAATAATAATAATAATAATAATAATAATAATAATAATAATAATAATAATAATAATAAAGAGAGCGAGTGAAGTACAAAGATAAAGAGATAAACTGCCTCTAATAAATTCATACAAATCACTTCTGTTTTTTCTTGTTACTACTTATTTTCCTCCTCTTACTGCTGCTAGCAGTGGATGATCTTTTATCAGTTTTAACAGCTTTGACACCCAATGACGACAAGTCCCCTTCATCTCCACTGCTGCTGGCAGCCTCTTCTCCCTCTCTCTCCTCCTCCTCCTCCTCTTCCAGTGAAGCTCTTCCTCTCTTCGTACGAACAGTCATGACACTGTATGGCAGTTTGATGTCTTCCTTATTGTACAGTCTTGTCAATGTTGCTTTTACCTGATAAAATTTGAGCTAATTTTGATAGAATTTCTACATGTAAAGTAAACCAATTTATGCCAAAAAACAGTCTCCTATCAATAATTTAGGAAAAATTAATACTCAATTTTTCTTAAATATGTCTTACATAGTACTATACATATAGATGCACCTTGTCATATACATTACCTTTGGGTCAATGGTAGATAATGCTGAGGCTCTTCCTGAGTAACTATTCAACTCTATCACATCTTCCCAGTCCTCTCTCGTTAAATCATAATCTTTCAGTGTCTCTACAACTCTTGAGGGACCTTCCTTGTCACCCTAACGATCACATGACAATCACTGACTATTACAGTATGTTATAATAGACCCACGTTGTTTTGAAGAGGAGCAGTAAGTGCAGCACTCAATAGCGGAGAGTAATCAAGAAGGAATTCTGTCTTATTGCAGGAACAACTGAAAAAGACTCACAACCTTTCCTCCCTTTTCTTTTCCCACTTACTTCAACGTGGAATGACTAACCAGCTGCTGCAATATTCTATCGGTTTTCGAAGTCTTTGAATAGTTACCCAACCACTGAGGGAACTCTGGTAGGCTCATACCACCACGCATGTACTCGCCAGGTAAGATACTGGAGAATATCGCCTACATTACATTACAATCACATGATATTCAGAAGATGGGCTGTACTTGTGTAGGGAGGAGCTGCCAGCCTTGATCTGAGCGGACTATTCTTGACACAAGATCACCTTGAGCTATGGAATCAGCAGCTGAACTAACCTTCTCTAATAACTGGATCTTTGAACTGGAGGGGGAGAGGGAGAGAGAGAAGGTAAACTGTGAATGTACATACAACGTTATGTCTTACAGTGTAGCAGTCCCAGTATTGTTAACCGGCTTGACTTGAAGATAATTCTCTTGTACAAAAAGTGGCATTAAAGAATAATCGGTAAAAAATAAATCAGATTTCTCCCTCAGCGATAGCTCCCTCTGCCCGTCAAAAGGTTGGAAGACCTTTCGAACCACGTCAAAGGGGCTCTGGGGTTATTCTAATTAAAGCACAGCCAGAGAATGAATGCCAAACCTTCCTAATGGAGGTCTTTCCTTCTCCTCCTCCGAGAGACTCTTTAGTGATACTAGTAGTGCCAGCAGCTAACATCGACAGACTATGTAATACCTACACATGTATACATGTAAATTTTTGTACGTGTACATTTAAAATTTCCTTATTGCCACTACTGACCTGCCTAATATCATAATTGCAAGATATTATGATCTCATTCAGTGCTTCCGGCTTTATCTTTATGCCTTCCTTGAAAGCCACAGACATCATCGGACCCTGTAAAGGTTAACCAATATCACCAGAACACTCGGGATTAGTTTTAAAATAAGGAGAGAGGGCGAGACTTATTATTACTTTAATCTGTTCGAGTTTCGGTTTATAAAATCTCAAATCAAAGCAATAATTTGCTAGAGATCTCATTTTCGCTTGACTACGATCGTTACAGATGCAAATGATAGGGACACGGGATGTCTTAATCAACTGTATCAACTCCTAAAATAATAACACAAAAAAAAAACAAAAAATACATACGGAGTGATAGATTAGTGTACAGTCTACAATATTTCATTCTCAAACATTCATACTCTCATACCATTACTCCTCCCCTGTCTTCATTACCAGCCATACCATCAACTTCATCCATTATAAGGACATGGTGTCTCTGAGAACCTACACCACACAATAATAACAAGAGAATGTACATGTACATGTGTATAATTATCGGCAGGTGCTTCTCTTACCGCCAGTAATGTAAGAGTCCATTGAGTGAGAGGACAGTGAGTCGGTTACAAACTGTTGCAGTGACTTCCTGCTCCTAGTGGCACTTGCATTTAGCTCAGTGAATGTGTAATCTAATTCCTAAGGAAGAGAAGGAGTAGGTGTACCATTAATGCGTATATGAAAGTAATAATAAAGGAGAGATGGAGTGAGTAAAGTGGAGGTACATAAATGTATTTCTCTTACTTTACAAACAAGTACAGCTGTGGTAGTCTTCCCTATTCCAGGTGGGCCGGATAATAGAGCTGCTTTATGAAACACACCTTCTCCTATGTGAACACATAAGGACAGCACCATCAAATGATTGAATATAGAGTTATTGATTGTATGTCCCTTACCAGTTAGTTTCCTAGTGCTTGCCGACACTCCATGATACTTGTGCCAAACTTTCAGCCACTCTAAGAGTTTGTTAGCATTGCTCTTTCCACCTTGCTGTCCAATGATACCCTTGACACTAGCTGGGGCGTATTTATCAACCCACAATAACGTTGCTAAGAGAGACAGTTAAATAAAGGTGACATCATTAAATTGACTTACAGGGTCCTTTCGGTTTTGCAGATTTCGTTGAAGTGGGTGTGGTTGGATAAAATGATGAAGTAGGAATAGAGCTTAGATCAGTGGGTGTGGTTGGGGTTGTGGGTGTGGTTAATGTTGAAGTAGGTGTCATAACTGAATAACATGGTCTTTTAGTGGCAGGAGGGGGTGTGGTCACGGGTATGGGTTCATTAGAGCTACCCTTCCTTTTACGAGACTTTACACCTGTGTTTGTGGGCGTGGTGACCACACCCTTTCTCTCAGGACGAGTCCTTATAAGCTCTAAGAAACCATCTTCATCAATCTCGCAAACGTTCAAAGATTTAGCCTATAAAATTAGACAAAATATATTTAAAATGTACTAAATGAAGAATTCTCTCAAATTCATTTTTGGTTCAGTACTTATACTTAGGTACCACTGCAAGGTACTTGTACTTTACTTAAGAGTACTTTTAAATGTACTTCGTCCCATCCCTGGCATGTACATGTACATGCATTAATAGAAATTGTCTGCACCTGTGATAGTTTACTGACTCCCGCCCCCTCACCAACCACCAGGTAATTAGTCTTCTTGCTCAAACTAGTTGTAACACGACCACCATAACTCTTAACTATGTCAGCTGCTTCCTCCCTCTCCATTGACTCTCCCACGCCAGTGAACACAAACGTAAGACCATACAAGCAATTAGGGGCGCCCTAAGAGAGTGAGGGAAAAGGAAAAATAACAATAAAACTGTCTCCATCCTAACTTGTGGTATTTCCTTAGATCCAGGTGCTTTAGGCCCGCCTCTGTTCATGTACTCACGATAGCTGTCGTACCTTTTAGCGGCTGGAGTCTTTAAAGCAGTCTCAGCCTCCTATCAATCATAAATACACACAGTATAGAATTTATACTAAAGTCCTTACAGTAACAGGCTTGACAGATTTTGCAGGTGGTGTACTCGATTTCTGCCTTTTCGCTGGCTCACTTGATGCAGTAGGTTTTACATCTGAAACTGGTTTACTATCTTGTTTGACAGGCTTCGATTCCTGTTTGACTTGTTTAGGTTCCTGTTTGACTTTTTTAGGCTCCTGTTTGACTTTTTTAGGCTCCTGTTTGATTGTTTTAGGTTCCTGTTTGACTGATTCACATGATGAAGTAAGATCAATATGTGCCGGAGGAGGGAGAGGGGGTGATTCTGAGACGTGTCCTTTATCAGTCGACAAATCCTTTTGATCTTTATCACGTAACAACTTAAGCTTTTGAGCAGGTGGCTATAAAAGAGAGAGGGGGGGAGAGAGAAGAGGGTAATAAGTAATAACATCAAAATAAAATGACTTACTTCTTCTTCAATATCAATATATTGTATTTTTCTCTTTCCTTTTGCTGGTTTTTCAGCTGCTATATCTTGTGGGCGTGTCTCTTTAGGCTCTTCTTTTTTTGTACTTTTCTTATTGCTAGTGGGTGTGGCTACAGGAGCAGAACCAAAGAATTCCTCAGCTGATGAAATCTCTTTCCTATTCTTCGTCTTAATGGGTGTGGCTTTACTATACATGTACGTACACAATAAGAATATGAAAGGGTTAAATTCAAAAGGGTTAATACTTAGGTTTTTTTAAATGGCCATGTTTTTCTTTCAAAGGTGTAATCCTCCTATTACAAAAATATAATAATTATTATATAAATAATGAACTCACGTAGATCTCCTTAGCTCTACCTCTTTTGCAGCAGGAGGTGTGGTCTTGACACGCCTACATGATACAGTGAATTAAAAACAAATTGATAAATTTGTTACAAACTTTGTCTCCTTTTTTTCCTCGTCGTCTATTAGTGTATTAATAGAAATGAATTATATAATGATTGTTATCATACCAGAATCACTTAAAATACGGGGACGAGGCTTCTTCCTTTTATCTCCAGTTCTCCTTCTCTTTACGCTCTTAAAATCGTCTTCATCTTCCTTAATGGCGGCCTGTTTGTTGCCAAACTATAAAGTAATATAAACTTAGCACATATGTTTTACTTTCTCTTTAATTTTTGCTTTAAAGAATCCTCTGATGTCCATCTTATAATAACTCCTCACGTGTGTACCCGCCAATGGCGCCAAAACTAATAATAACTTCGGCCACACCCTCTCAATGCAAAATGAGCCACGCCCTTAATAACTGCAATTTGTAACTGATTCATTTTAAATCATCTTTGCTTAATTTTTTTTTTATAAATTTTAAAACTGTTAGTAGCTCATTTCTTGCTCTTCTCGTTAAGACTTTACTAGCAATCAAACCTTTGGCAGCCATTAACTGACATATCTCACCTACACATAAAAATATATAAAATAAAGCTAATAAATTGCAGCCTACCAGGCCTATTCTCTTCCACAGTCAACAGATAAAAAACACCTCCATCGCTAAGGAATGAATCCACTTGAGGCAATAACAAATCTATTACCTTCACAAGTTCAAATTACAAATACAAATGATAATAATAATAATAATAATAATAATAATAATAATAATAATAATCATCATCATCATTTCAACTTACTTCTCTCCCATGCATTCCTCCAGCCCAAGAAGCAGACAGACCAGTACCCCCAACCTGTTTGACGGGTTACATAATTACCGTACATACAGTACCTCAATGCTTTGATGCATTTAGTCCTTACTTCATCAGATGGAGTGGGCACATATGGAGGATTGAACAGGAGTACATCAACAGTACCTCTCATTCTTGAGCTAAGAGAATCTAACTGCGACAGATAAATTTGAACAAAAATTAATAATAAACAAAAATTTTGAGTGATGCTATATCATAATATTAATAATAATAATAATAATAATAATAATAAAATTTTTACCATATTGTCACAGATGCAGTCATAGTTTTGAATGGAATGATGACAAAGTGATTGCTGTGTGCATTGGGAAGCTTTCTCATTAATATCAATGCCACTATATTAATAATAATAATAATTAATAATAATAATAAATGTGACATACATGTAGTGAGATTTTCCGCCTAAGATTGAGGCAAGAAATGTTAAAATTATACCCGATCCAGAACCAACTTCAACACAAATCAAAGGACTAAAAATTATATGCAAAATTATTGACCCTCCAAGATCAATTCAGTTTATGCATACTTAATTTGCTTCAAAAAATCCTGTTCCTGTTCCAAAGCATCAAGGAATAGGAATGAGTCCTCTGATGGCTCATACACACTATCATAGCATTTCAAATGAGAATAATCTGGAGTTGGAATGCAGGTCATGAAATTGGATACAGGATACTCCAGTAAAACACCGTGTACTTTAACCACGTGCTCACATGGCGACCCCTCATAGTCCTTTGCTTTTAGCTGTTTCTGATGGTCACTGTTCTTCTCCTTCGCTTTCACCGTTTGAAAACAAATTAGGAGGTTTTCCAGTGAGATACATTGCAATTAACGACTTTATTTTTAACTAAAAATATTAGGATTTCTTTCCAGAAGTAGTCCTCTCTGTTCCTCCATCTTGTTCCAGCTGCAATGGATTCATGCTCCACCTACTTCAGGCCTACTGTCCACTAGAAGGCTCCCCATATCACAGACTACTTCACATTTTTTGTTGCAGTCAGCCATCTTGTTGGTCACACAAAAGGTTAAACTAATTAATTCCGCGGGTGGTAACCTAACATCCAATTATTACATTTAATTTTGCTTTTCTGCCTAGTGGGTGGTTAGTCTTACGGTCTCAAAAGAGGGACACCCCCTCACAACTTGAGGCGGGAGAAGGCCCACCTGTAAATACTAGCATTGGCTATGAATGGTGTGATGACGCTCATGATTGGGGAACTGAAACTAATGAAGAGTAAGAGAAAGTAGCGAAAAGGTTTGTTATTCAGTACCTCCTTATACTTCATAGGCTATTACATGGTACCTTACCATTATCCAGTGATATATCAACAGTCACTGATTCATTTGATCAATTAAACATTAGTGGAGCTGATCAAATCAATACAGTATCAGTAAATACTACTACTAATCCATACTATCATAGCAATGGTGATTCTTTGTGTTACCCATCGTATTACATAAGTGTATTACCAGTCAGTGAACTTATCATCAATGAAGTGTCATCGAGTGATAGTAGAGAGATAGAGCTAATGGAAGCTTATTATAAAGAGAATCCACAATGGCAAGAAGAAAGGGGAGAAGGAGGAGGAGGAGGAGAGGGGTATGAGAGGGTCACTGATGTTCACAGAAGGTTCTTAAAATTTAAGGAAGAGATGACAAAATGCCCACAGCAATTAGTCAGGTACGTATACTGAATATTTTTGCTGGAGTTATTTTCTATGCATGTACTATTACAATAGGTATCAGCGTGGTGGTCAGCCCCTGTCATTACAAGACATTAACGAGATTCCTTCATGCAATCACTGTGGTGGCCCACTTGTATTTGAGCTGCAACTACTGCCACAGATCATATACTTGCTTCAGGAGGATCTGAAATTTCAGGACCACGTACAAGGGGCCTTGAGACTACCAGTGGTGGAATATGGTACTGTCCTTGTGTTTACTTGTAGCAGTAGCTGCTGGAAGGAAGGAAAGAATGGATTCCAAACTGAATGTACTGTCATACAGCAAGTGGATGAAGAGCATATGCACTACTGATGACTATCAGAAACTTCTGTTGTTGTTATTATTATTATTGAAGTTTTATTTTATGATTATAAATCAGAAAAACTGATAAATCAATGTTGATAAATGATAATCAATAAACTGAATATACACAGAAGATTCATTCAATGAGATAATATATAATCACGAGAATCACAAAAACAACACTAAGTGACAAACACAGGCAGTGTAAAGAACAATTTATTCACTCAATGGTGATAATGATTGTAATGATGATTGTAACAATGCCCATGGTTTCTGTAACCGGCAGAATATCCTTGAGCAGGCGGAATGAAGTGTGGTTGATAGCCTGGATAGTGAAAGGGTCCATTATTATGACAGGCAAAAGGAGGAGGAGGAGGAGGAGGAAGGATGAAAGGAGGACAATGACTTTTCTTTGCATAAGTAGAAGGCTGGCCCTTGTTAGGACGACTCTTGTTAGTAGCTTTTTGATTTGTTACAAGACCATGAGAAGTTTTACTGATTATTCCACGACTATCCTTATCTTTAAGAGTATCTTTAGCACTAGCAGTTTTAGTTTTATTATTAAGTCCATTACTATCCTTAGCTTCATTATCCATTCCAAGACTACCCTTAGCTTCATTATCCATTCCAAGACTACCCTTAGCTCCATTATCCATTCCAAGACTATCCTTAGCTTCATTATCCATTCCAAGACTATCCTTTGTTGACTGAAGAGAAGTGCTCTCAACACCATCTTTATGATCAGTACTAGGCTGTACAGTGACAGTAATATTGGTACTTGGACAAGACGTACATACCTTAGGTAATACGGCCTTTTGGCTAATAGTAAGTGGGTGTGGTACCGATACAGTTTTATTGACAGGAGCACTCGTAGTTGTATCACGCCTCGACGGTCTAACATGTGCAATTGCTTTCTTCTTATCTTTTAACATGTTACATAAATTAGACTTTGATTCCAATTTCTAAAATAATAATTGTAATTGTTATAACCATAATAATTACTATTAAAACCACACCCACATAACTCCGCCCATCATTAATTAACTTGCCACACCTTTCTGTACTGCTGTAGTACATGACGCTTTATTTCGTGAGGCGATAAAGGACCATATGGTTCTCCCTCGTCAGTTCTTAAAAATACCTAAAACAACTAAAGTACTAAGTTGGTTTCTGCTAGGGGACTACCTCGTGATACTCAGTTTCATATAGTTCGTGTGGGTCACCTTTCTCCACCTTTATCTCAAGGACACAATTCGGTGCACTAGAGGTATTATAACGAGACTTAACAGTGATGAAATTTATCCTAAAAATAAAAAAATAATATCTAGTACATGTATCAGAAAAATTTTTTAAAATTGGGAAATCTCTACTTTTCATTTTTGACAAAATTTAGCCATTTTAGCACTATACTTAAATCCTGTGGGAAACCCTGCATACTATTCTACCACAATTACCAGGAGGTTTCTATCTAACGTTCACTACATGGCAGTATAGTTTTAGAAATGCTAGGCTGACAGAATTAGTCACGTAGTTATAATTATGGACATAAAGTACCTGTAATGAGATGGCGAAATAAAAGGGTGGAATCTCTTCATAGTGTCATCAATGAGGAGACGAATATTATCCTCCTCTTTCCTGTTTATCTTTTCACCATATATCCTACCTGAGAGAAGGAGAGAGAGAGAGAAAGAGAGTTGACATGTTATAATAATTAATTTTAACGCATTACCATTTGATCTACAGCCAAAGCATAGAATCCCACCTGATCCATTTAAAAAAGAGCAGACAATTCGAGAAGTGATCTAAAATACAAATTATCTTTTTAAAAACTGGCCATAAGATTGCATGTTTCTGTGAGTGCTAGCATGAATTGATCCTAACCTTTGCAAACTCTACTATATCCTCAGGTATCGTTCTTATTAACGTGTGCCATTTGTCTGACTGATAATCCATTCGATCAAATTCATACAATACTCTGTAATCAAATGAAACAAGACATTATAATTATAATAATGTATATTTTTAATTTACAAAACACGTGACAGTCCCCGCTTCTGTTTTTTCTTCTAGAGGAAGATACGGGTAATTAATGGCGAGTTGAGCATCTACTAACCTTGCTTCCTTCTTCATTGTTCTCTTCTGTAAGTTCTTTCCTGCTTCTTTTGCCTACTCTTGTCAAAGGCATGATCTAATCTTTGAGTTTGAAATTTAAACTTTCAAAACTTACAGTGATCACGTGATCATAGATCTATTAACTTAAAATAATTAATAACAAACCTTAATTTTTACTACTTGAAATTAATTTAAATGTTATTTTATTTTATTTATTTATTGAAATTAATTTAAATTCTATTTTTATTTCTTTGAACTTATTATTTTTATTATTTTATTAACTTATTTTCACTTATTATTTTTAACTTATTGATTTTTATTTTCATTTCTTTTATTTCTTTGAAATTTTAAATAAAAAAAGAAAAAAAATTGGCGTGTGTGTATGTGTGTATGAGGCTCTGTATGTATAATGTTACTATTTAAGTACATGTAAAGGCTCTGTATGTATATTACTATTAAGTATGAGGCTTCATGTATGTATACACAATTGCATGATAAGCTCTACAGATCTATACAGTACCAATGGCACCCCCCCCCCACAGACTACCAGTACTCATAGCGTGCACTCTATGAGTAATGGTAGCCAATGGAAGAGTGTCACCAGCACTGTACAAACCTGTAATGTAGTCTGAAGCTGTGTGTGCATTATAATGTAAGCTCTGTATGCATACTAATTAAACTATATTAGACACAGTGTATTGTACTTACATGTAATTGCATGCCACTGAAGCCAGCCACGGCTTATAACCTATCTAAAGAACTTACAAGAAAGTCTACAAATGCGGTTTCGGGGATTCGAACCCGGACCTTCTTGCCTCAAGGTCTGGGCCCATCCCCTCAACCACTAGGCTACCCGGACCGCCGGGCAACAGCACGTGATTTTTCCACCTACACATACTAACGGGCACTACAATACTGCATTATACACTGTGTAAATGCGTTATAGCCATGTACTGCTAATCTAATGAAACTTTTGACACTTACAGCTTCTTACCACTTCTTTGTAACTTATGCTAGAAACTTGAAAAGGCCTGGTAAGCTTAGTTGGTTGCTCTTTCAAAAAAGCTGTTACGATTTTAAAGGATTAAAGCACAAAAGCCTCGCTCTAACGACTGTAGAAGGTTCTCAAAAGGTTTCTCTGGTTTACATCCACATTGTTTAGAATTAAAACCAACACACTGCCCCTAGTTTAACGTTTGATGATTTTAAAGCTCGTTTTAAAGCCTAACTTCTTACTGTACAGGGTCCCCGGATGTCAGATGAACGAGATAACACGGCTCCAACTCCAAAAACCAACCAGAGTCCTTTAAAGTTCTGTAGAATAGAGCCTAGCGAATCTTTGGTGGAAATAATCGAGAAAGAAAGAAAACCAAACTGTGAAACTCAGAAACTGACTGTAAGTCTCTGTTAATTAATTATAAAGCCACGCCTTCCAACGTGGAAGAATATGGCTGGAGCTGGAAGTGGAAGAAGAAACAGGTATCTTGCTCCAGAAGCAACCAGGAATCCTTTGTTATGTTTAAAGGAAAAGAAAGAAGATAACTCAATAGTTAGATAACCATGAAATCATTTGAAATTGCTTCCCCCTTTTTCTGTCTCTTTTATTCTCTCCCTTTCTTTCAGCTCAGATCTAATCAGTTACGTCAAGATGGAAGGTCATGTACAGATATCCGTCCAGTTTCAATTCAATCTGGCATTGTAAGCCACGTGACTAGCTCCGCCTACATTGAGCTTGGCGATACTAAAGTGCTTTGTTCTATACTTGGTCCGAGACACACACAAAAAGATTTTAACTTAGAGGTAAGAGGGGCGGAATTTTGAAGAGATTAACCAATAAATTTTTGTAGGGTCAAGTCTTATGTCAAGTAAAATTTGCTCCTTTTTCTTGTCATTTTCAAAAACCGTCACAGCAGGTGGGTGATCCTAATAATTTATCATTAATTACACTTTGATATTATTAAAGGAAGAGAAATTTATGTCCTCGATCATAAGCGAAGCAATTGTTGGAGCCATTAGGACCGTACGTTGTTGTTGTTGTTTATTGTGTATGTTTGTTGTTTTGTAGGAAACGTTTCCAAAACTTGAAACACTGGTTAACATAGTCGTACTTGAGAATGATGGCAGCATGCTCACAGCGGCCATTTTGTGTGCATCTATTGCCTTGGCAACAAGTGGTATTGAAATGAAGGATCTTCCTACAGCATGCACTGTGGCAAGTAACTGAATAATAATAGCAATAGTAATAATAATATTCCTACCCTAATAACTTCTAGTCTTACAGTGATAAAGCTAGCAACATTTACTATGACCCAACAATTGCCGAAGAATATAGTACTGCTAATGAGAACAAAGATGTCATCGGATATAAATCTGTTGTATATCTGCCATTGTTAAGGGAAATAAGTGGAGTTTATCAAGTGGGTGTGGCAGAGTCTCATTCGGTTTCCTCCCAGTTGTTGGAGGCCTGTATTGAAGGAGGTCTAAGATATCACGAAAGAGTAAGACAATATTTGAAGGATTTAGCATAATCAAAAATACTATTTTTTGTAAATACAAACATTAACAATACTTGGTTTTAATAATAATCAATACTGTTATTAGTTTTTTAATGTGCTGACATTACAAGTCGACTTCAATTTTCTCTACGTAGTGTTTGCCTCGTACACTAAGATACCGTTGAAAACGAATGCTACCAAACTCCGACATCATCAATTCATCATCATCAATAAAACCTTTATCTCCATCATGCATGATATCTTCTTCCTTTAAGCTTGCATCTTTTGTAGAGCCATTAGCCACATCAGAGCTTGTGTCATTGCATAAATTTGGCGGATTAATTTCATCATGAGATGGTTCATGTGGAATTAAATTAAACTTATCATTTAACGATGAAGTTCGGTTGTACTTGGCAGCGGCTGTAGTTACTGCAGTGGAAGGTGGTTTCTTTGATCTCCAGCGGCGGAATAGTGATACATAGTTACTTCTGACATCACTGTTTAATAGGACAAAGAAGAGAAATATAAAGAAGCCTTGGAATGTATTGAAGAAAGCAAAGAAGAACTGAATCATGAATGAGACGTTAGGCTCAGTAATGAACGTGAAGACAGCAAACAGCCACGTGAGACCAAAGAGTATCAAGATACCAAAATAAGATATCAGCATTTTGATTGCTTCATATTTGGTGAGTGCAGGCTTGCCCATTCTTTTGTTCTTGTCAATTGTGTAAAGGAAAATGGCACGAATGATGAGGATGTACATTACCACATTAAAGATAAATATGAGAAGAATTGGTAGTAGAAATGCAACAAGGAATGGTATCAATTCACCAATGAAGCAACTATGCAACAAAAAGAGGAATTAAGAAAAATGCAAGTAATTTGTACTATTATGTAGTGCTTACAATTTCCTTCCACTATGTACATGTATGTACACATCTTGATTAAGTGCCAATGTTATAACAATTGGGAGAATAGGCAAGGCTGCATGTTAATATAAAACAAATTAAATCATAAGTTAACACTGGTAATTCTCTTACTCCAGCATGCAATTGAGACAGCAAGAAGATATTTCCATGTCACATTCATAAATACAATGACCAGTTTCTGAAACATCAGCAAAGCCTCAGCTCCCATCCACATCCAAGATACAAGAGTAAAGTAATGAATGAGAACACCA
>NW_003546280.1:131503-134375 GCF_000090795.2 Amphimedon queenslandica | reverse complement strand
CTGGCCATTCAAATGTACCACGATCACTACTAACTATAGTTTCCATGCTACAATTAGCAACAGGATCTAAAAGGTTGCATATATAACAACAATAATAACACTGTAAATAGTGTATGAATAAACTTAATGTACATGTTAAAGATTACAAGATCTACTGTAACTCACCACATAGACAAGGAGAGGAAGTAGGAGTTGAAGATACTACAAATGAGGAAAAAGAGGAAGTAGGAGCTGAAGATCGAAAAGAGGAAGTAGGAGCTGAAGATTGAAAAGAGGAAGTAAGAGCTGAAGATTGAAAAGAGGAAGTAGGAGCTGAAGATTGAAAAGAGGAAGTAGGAGCTGAAGATTGAAAAGAGGAAGTAGGAGCTGAAGATTGAAAAGAGGAAGTAGGAGCTGAAGATTGAAAAGAGGAAGTAGGAGCTGAAGATTGAAAAGAGGAAGTAGGAGCTGAAGATTGAAAAGAGGAAGTAGGAGCTGAAGATTGAAAAGAGGAAGTAGGAGCTGAAGATACCACAAATGACGGAAAAGAGGAAGTAGGAGCTGAAGATACCACAAATGTGGAAGAGAAAAAGGAAAAAATAGATGAAGAGAGAATTGAATTCGTGAGATATAAAGAGAGGAAAAGATTCAAGTCTATAATTGAGAAAAAAATTATTTAAAGTATGCTGTTATAAAGAGGATAAAAACAATAATGAATGTAAAATAAATTAATTCACTGTCACTCACCAGTACAGTTGTCTCCCTCATATCCAGTGCCAGTACAATCACAAGTATAATTATCAGGAGGCAAATACTGTATACACTGTCCTCCATTCTCACACGGATTGTCTCTATCACAGATACTAGTGGAATCACAGCCAGTACAATCAGATTTAAGAGTATAGCCAGAAGGACAGGTTAGATTGCAAGCTATAATTGATATAATAAATACAGAATACATGTAGAAATACACACTTACTACAAACAAATCCATTATCAATACTGGCCATATAATTGAGACCAAGTGATGTACAATCTGGTTCAGTCCTGCACTCATCGTCAGGACTAAATGTTAAGCAGCAAGAATCAGCACCAAACCCAGTGCACCTTCTTAAACCAGCATTACAACTACTGTTGCACTCTATAAAGAAAAAGAGGAAATACAGTTATAGCACGTAAAATTTAGCTCACGTCCACATCTGTCATCACCATAGTCAAGTGCACATATGGCACAGTCAGATCTAGAAACATTTTTTGGAACAAGAGGATCATGCAACTCTTCATCATAAGGAGACCAAGTATCATTAAAACAAACCAATTGAAATATACTGGTATTTTGAGGTGCTCCCTGATAAGGAGTATACACAGCTATGGCAGAAATAGAATAATAAGTATCCTTCATGCTTCCTTGAGCTTTACAGACAATGTTAAACTCCATTATAGAAACATTGTATCCATTTTCAATATTCCCATTGGTAATTATCAATAACGTTTCCAGTGACATCCTTACATCTACATTTGATGGTGAAGGGAGAAGGCATGATTGTGGATCCTGAGCAACCAATGAGGAGTAAAAAATAAAAAGAAAGCAACCAAAAAGACACTTCTTCATAGCTACAACTACTAAATTTTTTGAATGAGTGAACTAGTGTACACTGACTATTTATGGCACAAAATTGAGTAGGAATGTCTCAGTTTAATTCCACAACTGTCTGTTACCAGCAACTATAGTAACTACATGCATCATACTACATGTTACAAGATGACAATTATACCTACATGTACTAGTGTAACAATATCAAATGCATATGCAGTCATGCAAAAAATTTGTAGTTAGTCTACTATTACCTTAGCAATTAATTTTTATTTACTCTAAATAGGCCAGTACAACTTGACAAGCACTGATACACATGATAATACAAATATGTACTAATGAAGCTATAGGAAGAAGTGGGAGACTGGGGATGTGGTTATAGGTGGGGGAATCCTACACCAACACCAATTCATTAATGATTATGTGTAATTTTATATAAATCAAAATTAATACTGAATAACACAATCTTATGCCATGTACATTATAAATCTCTCTTATAAAAATGTTTGGTTTCTGACAATGATGATTGCTATAGTTTCACTTCTTATCCTTATCAAACAAGTCGACTTCAATTTTTTCTACGTAGTGTTTCCCTCGTACTGTAAGATACCGTTGAAATCGAATGCTACCAAACTCTGACATCATCAATTCATCATCATCAATAAAACCATTATCTCCATCATGCATGCTATTCTCTTCCTCTAGACTTGAGTCTCTGAGAACTCTTGTAAAATCTCGAGCCTCTTCAGAGCTTGTGTCACTGTTTAAGTTATTAGGTGATGATGATAGAGCTTGTGAAATCAAATTAGAATTATCATTTAAGGATGAGGTCTGGTTGTATTTGGCAGCGGCTGTAGTTACTGCAGTGGAAGGTGGTTTTTTTGCTCTCCAGTCACAGAATAGTGATACATAGTTATTTCTGACATCACTGTTTAATAGGACAAAGAAGAGAAATATAAAGAAGCCTTGGAATGTATTGAAGAAAGCAAAGAAGAACTGAATCATGAATGAGACGTTAGGCTCAGTAATGAACGTGAAGACAGCAAACAGCCACGTGAGACCAAAGAGTATCAAGATACCAAAATAAGATATCAGCATTTTGATTGCTTCATATTTGGTGAGTGCAGGCTTGCCCATTCTTTTGTTCTTGTCAATCGTGTAAAGGAAAATAGCACGAATGATGAGGATGTACATTACCACATTAAAGATAAATATGAGAAGAATTGGTAGTAGAAATGCAACAAGAAATGGTATCAAGTCACTAATGAAACAACTATGTAGCAAAAAGAGAAAAATATG
>NW_003546280.1:102517-130014 GCF_000090795.2 Amphimedon queenslandica | reverse complement strand
GATATATTCCTGAATCCATTTGCCACTGATGTAGTTGCACACGACTCTATATCAGGTGATTCCCAAGTACCATTATTAGTACATGTTCTATTAGCAATAGCACCACTAGGACCATTAGGACATGGTATATTAGCTGTTCTGTCTGACATTGTTTCTGGCCATTCAAATGTACCACGATCACTACTAGCTATAGTTTCCATGCTACAATTAGCAACAGCGCCTAAAAGATAAGAATTGGCATCATGACAAATTAAAACTATGGCAAAAAAGTCAAAATATAAATCCTTGAAATCTACCACCAGTCTCTTCGCATTTACTTACGGGCACATCTGACTCCTGCATCTTCAGAATGGCAACAGTTATGATCAGTGATATGTGTACAGTTGCTAAGGTGGGATTCACTCCCAGTACAGTCGACATTATCCATCACAATTGATCCATTTCCTTGTCCAAAATAAGCCCTACCAATTGAAGTGCCTAAGTTCCAAAGGACAGCCACAGTAAGGACACTTATAAACCTTTCCTTACCTGAAGCATATCCTAGCTGTCTACACACCACACCAGCATCAGTGGAATCCCAGCGATCATCACAGACAGTGCCCCAGGCTCCACCACTGCATATCTCAACAAGTCCCTCTAAGCTGTTGAAACCACCAGCAAGACGAATGGATCCATCAATGCAAGCTATAATAATATGATAATATAACAATAAAATAATATAACAATCTCATAGGATATGCACATCATAAACTAGCTCACCTGGACAAGTCACTCCAGCATCTTCATAGTGTCCACAGTTGTGACTTGAATTGTGTCTACAGTTTACAAGAAATTGTTCGGTTCCATCACAGGCAACATCATCCAATACTATTGATCCATTTCCCTCACCAAAGTGTGCCCTGATATAAGCTGTCCCACCTATACAGAAGGAAACTCACAATGATGCTATAGTAATATAACCTGCTATTGTGGACACTCTAAAATAGGACACCTCTATAATGAGGACAGGTAGTATCAGTCCCAATACAACATAAATGTGTATTAATGAACCTCTGAAATAAGGACAGGTTCATAATCAGGACAGTATTATTGGGTCCCAAGGTGTCCGGAATAGACAGGATTGACTGTAATATGATAGTAGCAATAATGGCTCACTTGTTCCTAGGCCAAGTTGTCTACACACAACTCCAGCATCAGTGTTGTCCCAGGAGTCATCACAGACTGTACCCCAGGTTCCATTTTGACACACTTCCACTCTTCCCTCGTTGGACCTTGACCCATTTACAAGACGCAAAGAACCAGAATTACAAGCTATCAAAATCACATTAACAATAATAATTAATATATGAGTTTAAAAGGTTCAACAAATAAGAAGCAAGAATTCATACATGCTTCAATTGCCTATATGATATGCACTATAACAGAATGCATCAGACTCCAAAGATTCTATACAAATCTATTGTGTTACTCACGTGGTGTGCATACAAGAGGTGTGGAAATAACTGAAAATGCTGAAGTAGGAGTAGGAGTTACTATAAGCTCTGTTTATCAAATGATAGAGAAAAAAATTATAATAATTAAATGAATAAAGCTAACAAATAACTCACCAGTACAGTTGACTCCCTCATATCCAGTGCCAGTACAATTACAAGTATAATTATCAGCAGGTGAGTACTGTATACACTCTCCTCCATTCATACATGGACTGTCATTATAACAGACTTGAGCCACCAACACAGAGTAAAAAGTACAAAAAAGGAAAGCAGCAAGATACTTCTTCATAGCTACACTCTATAACTTAATAACTTTTAATGGACAAGTAAGTGTACAAGGCATGCTATTTATACAATCAGAGCAAAGAATAGGAATGTCTCAATTTATTAATTTGTTCATAATTGTAACTTCCTGTCCCTTCAAGACTTGAGAATATTCTTCTTAAACCTAAACCACACAAACAAAGCAAAAAAACAATAGTTTATACTGTTTCTCTCTCTGTTTCTTCCTTACATTGCTTGTCAGTCTCTGATAGAAACATTAGTATCATTTTGAAACGTGGTACAGTAGTCAGTGAGAGCAATACATCATATGCAACTTTATACAAACCTTAAGAAATATCAAATATAAAAGTACAATAATAATAATAATAATAATACTAATACAAAAAATAATAACAATACTCACATTCTTTCATTATGTATTGTTCGACAGCAGATACAATCCCAGTCAAATTAAATCCCTCCAACTTAGAGCCAATAACTAACACAACAAAGCCATATCAACTACACCAGTTTGACCAGACCCTTACCTTGAGGTAGAATATCTGAGGGTATTCTAATAAGTAATTCGGCATATTGACGAGGAGTAGTAGCAGAGGAGGTGGCAGTGGTGTTCCATAGCTGCCTATACTCCATTAAACTTAGCTATAAAGGAAAAACATACTGTTATAAAACTCTATTAAAAGCTTAAACAATTAAAGCTATACGTATAGTAAATGTTGTACTTAAAATCAAGCCACTAAGCCACAGCCATGTGTTCTTAACTAAGGTGCATTAGGCTAGGCTGTTAACATACTGTTCTTATGGCTTTTGTCAGGGATTACTAGTGACAATATGCAGTACATGTACATGTACATTAATTTCAGGGAATTCACATTGCAGGGTTTCACTGTCATTCCATGAATCTTCACACAGACAGACAATAATTGATCCAATTACAATGCAAATGAAGTTATTGCAATGCCCAATGCACTTCTATACACAACTTTTTGGCATTCCTTTGATTAAGGTGATTCATTTATGTAGACGTCTAAGTAACAAGAATCTTTAAAATTCTAATCAAGGCTGTCTTGTTTTTGCCAATAACTCTATACCTTGACTTGTTTTATGTCTGACAATTTCTCCTTAATTTCACCCACTTCCCTCTCATCTCCTTTGTCCTCTGTCACTTCAGGCTCTACCACTTCATCAATCGTAACCTTCTTCCTTTTTGACTTGCTCGTCGGTTGCTTAGCAGCAGGGGGAGTGGCAGAAGGCGTGGCAGCTGGCTTGGATTTTTTACCTGACGACTTTTTTGAGGATTGACCGGATAGACCACCAGTATCAGAAGAAGAGGAAGGGGTTTCCTGTAACTTTCTCAGCTCCTAAAAGAAGAATATGCACATGTACATGTATATTAAAATAAATAAAGCAAAATATACTGCATTTCCAATAGTACAAATCATACTTGGAGGTACAGGTCATATACTAGTTTCTCTTCCTTTTTAGCGGCCCCATTATCTGGTTCCTGTCCTATTAATGTTCTCAGGTCCTTCAGTGCCTCATTCAATTTACCAAGGCCCTGTAATAGAGGGGCAGTACTCACAAGGGGTCTGGAGGATATTTTTAATTTACCTTTCTTGCTAGGGCCCGGCGATACAAGGCTTTGGGATTAGTGTTGTCTAGGGCTAAAGCTTTACTGCAATCATCCTCAGCTAAAGAAAACTGAAGAGAGAGAGAGAGAATAAATTAAGAGGAGAATTCTATACTACTGTTATTACTGTACTAGTAGTACAGGGTCATTGGAAAGATTTTGAATCAAGTTAAAAAATTGATTTTTAAAATCCAAATTTTGATCAGAATCAGCTGAATACAAACATACTGTAAGCATGGGTAATTTTCAAAATTTTGACACTTTCTTAAAATGGCCGTAACTTGAAAAATTGAAGTCGGAATCAGCTCAAACTTGCTACACAGCATAAGGGCATTAATATGTATCAGAAAATATAATAAAAATTTGGGGTGATTTCAGAGCCATTTTTCGGAAAAAACCATGGGCTATAGCCTTGGGTATTTTTCAGAATTTTAATGTTTTCTTAAAATGGCCGTAACTTGAAAAATTGAAGTTGGAATCCGATCAAACTTGTTACACAGCATAAGGCCATCAATGTGTGTCAGAAAATGTAATAAAAATTTGGGTTGATTTCGGAGCCATTTTTTGGAAAAAACCATGGGCTATAGCCTTGGGTATTTTTCAGAATTTTGACATTTTCTTAAAATGGCCGTAACTTGAAAAATTGAAGTCGGAATCAGCTCAAACTTTCTACACAGCATAACGACATCAATATGTATCAGAAAATGTAATAAAAATTTGGGGTGATTTCGGAGCCATTTTTTGGAAAAAAACCATGGGCTATAGCCTTGGGTATTTTTCAGAATTTTGACATTTTCTTAAAATGGCTGTAACTTGAAAAATTGAAGTCGGAATCAGCTCAAACTTTCTACACAGCATAACGACATCAATATGTATCAGAAAATGTAATAAAAATTTGGGGTGATTTCGGAGCCATTTTTCGGAAAAAACCATGGGCTATAGCCTTGGGTACTTTTCAAGAATTTTAATGTTTTCTTAAAACGGCCGTAACTTGAAAAATTGAAGTCGGAATCAGTTCAAACTTTCTACACAGCATAAGGACATCACCAATATTACAATTCAATACTATTCCACTAATCTATTACTAAAATTAGATATTACCATCATACCATATGCACATACCTGACTTAGCTTAAGGTGACAGAGTGCCCTATTGGTATATGGTGCCACTTCATGAGGCTGCAATGAAACACAGTGAGTATAGCATTCAACTGCTGCCTGGTAGTTAGTCTAGAAAAGGAAAGAAATACAAACAAATAAATGGACAGTATACAACCTTTCTGTCAGCTCAAAAACTTCCAATATAACATACACAATGTCATATATGGGTCAAAATACTTAACATATGTATTATCTATACTTAACATTTTTGAGAAAGCGTAATACATGTACATGTACATTGTACATATATTTACAATTTCTTCATTCATACATGCAAGTATATAACAAATGCATGTACATGTACCTGCTTAACAAACTCATTTCCTTTGCTCTTAGAATCTTCAAAGTCTTTCTTTCTATCCATTGCACTGCTAGCATTAGTGGCAGTAGTATTGCTACCAGTGGAGGACGACTGGACAGGAGCTGAAGTTGATTGTGATGGACTTGTATCACTGCCACTTGAAACTGTCGACATTACCACCGGAGTATTAGGAGGTAGGGGGGCTCCACCTTTTTCTTCTGGTTTGGGCGGAGTTGCTTGAGGTGTGGGCGGAGTAGCTTGAGGGCTCATTTCAGCAAGTCCGGCTTTAACTCTGTCAATATCGGAGTTTGCTGGTAGAAAGTCGCGCCAATTATTACCGTGGGCGTCACGAAGCAACAAAGAAATTCTAAAAATGTCAATTAATCAATAAGTACATTGTATTTATAACTGAAGGATCAAATTTCATTAAAGTAAATCTATTGATTCTATAGCTAGACTATAAACTACATGTATACATGTACCTCGATGATGCTAATCGAGCTTGATCAACACGTGAATCAATTCTTAAAGCTAGCTGATAATCACAATAAGCTTCCTTATATCTGGAGGGAGAGAGAGGGGGAGAGAGGGAAAGACAGACAGAGACAGAGAGACAGAAGAAAAATGAAGTATGTACAATAAATTAACTACAACGTATAACTGACTTCTCCATTGTTTCGTAAGCTTGAGCTCGCCTCACAAAACTCTTCAAATTGACAGGGACCAGTTCAATGGAGCGAGTAGCATCATTGATACAACCACGGCAGTCACCATTTTTAAAATGACAGGCAGCTCGGTTGCTAAGGACGATCGATAAGGATTGAGAGTGATCACCTGACTCTATTAACAGATCACATGATCAAACAGGAAATACATGTAACATATAAATGAATAACATGTAGATATATACATGTACTTTTGATACTAATTACCTTTCTCTAGTAATTGAATGCATTTCGTATAGCAACCAACAGCATCTCCATATTGTCCGCGTTTAAAAAACGAGTTTCCTTCTTCCTTCTTCTTCTGTACAGCTGGGGGGAGTGGAGCCTGAACAACAGGTGGGCGTGGCTTTGATTCAATTTCCACAACTTCTTCCTTTGTTGTCTTGGCAACAGGCTCCTCCCCTTTACTCTCTTCATTAGTCCCGTCAACTTCTTCAATAGTGATTCTTTTTCCTTTCTTGGCCCCACCTTTAGCCCCGCCCCCATTCTCATCGGTCACGCCCTTGGCTCTGCCCATTTCTCCGTTAACCTTCTTCAGTAGCTCAGTAGCTCTTTTATTAGCTGGTTCTATTTTTAGAACAGACTCTATGTCTGATACTGACTGTTCATATTGTTTTAATGAGCAGTAGGCGTCGGCTCTTCTTAACAGAGCTAAAAATACAAAAAAAATTTTTAGTTTTTTTAGTTAGTTTTAATTTTGACAAATATTGAGTTTTGTTATGTTATATGTACAGTACAATAAGGTACATGTATAAGGTTCATTCTAAAGTATCACTCATCAATTCACCTTTAATATTGTTAGGCTCAACTTTAAGGACTTCGTTGCAGCTTCCCACGGATTCACTGTATCGTCCTAACTTATTAAGAGTCAGAGCTTTATTGTTATACGCTGGAGGAGAAGGACAGAAGCTGATGCTACGAGAGTAATAGACCAGAGCTTCTTTATAGTCACCAGCACGGAATGCCTAGAGAAAGAGGAAGAAAAGGAGGAGGAGGAGAGAGAGTGTGTGGGTGAATATTTCCATTAAATGTTTCTTGCCTCATTTCCTTTTTCTCTCTCTTTGTCAGCTTGACGTTCTTTTTCATGCTCACTCAATGACAATTCTAAAAAACAGAAGAAAATAATTTCAAAAACTACATGTAGTGCATGTTATACAAAATGTACAGGTACATGTACATGTACAAGTATTAATTGTCAAGCAGGAGGATAGATAATTAATAATAATCATTTAATGTACATGTACATGTACATATTGACTATTCAAGGTGAAGTGTTCTTGCCTTTGGCCGATAGTTTTTCTGGTGGGACTTTACAAGAAGATCCAGTACTTGTTGTCTTGTCTTCAACGACTTTCTCTTCCACTTTATCGGGTTCAAATTTATCCCAAGAGCTGTAGTCCGATGATTTTATACGACTAGGGTTAGGCTCCTTCTTGGTACTCTTTGCTTTACTCTAATATGTAAGAATAGAATTAAAATATGTACATGTACATGCAAGTGATTTCATGCATCAGAAAAAATATATATAAATGCAGAATTCTCTCCTGTTCAATTTTGGCGAAATTCGGCCTAAGACCATGTACTACAAGGCTGCAAAAGTCGTGGCAGCCATTTTGTTTGGGAGTGAATCCTACTTAGTAACGCTACTGCGTTACTAATAGTACAGGGACTTATGATCGATACCTGAGGGTTTATGTTCACAGTAGTCCTAACCGGCGGCAATATATGGGACTCATCATCATCATGAGTAGCAGAAGAGGAGGACAAGTGCCTGTCCTTTTCCGTCATGTCCTCTTCCCATTGCTACATAAAGAAAGAGAGAGAGAGAGAGAGAGAGAGAAATTGTATTATTATTATTTCTAAATATGTGTCATTACCTTCATGTCACTTCTTATTTCATTCAATTGTTCTTTCGAGAGTTCCTTAGCTCTCTTCACCTTCTGATCTTCTATCAGTAACTTACTACAAGAGAAGAGAAATGTACAGGTACATTATACAAAATGGTCATGCAAGGTGTACCTGCTGGGTTTTAAAGTTCTGAGTCTATCCTCCGTAAACTTGATGAGATCTGGATAATATCCTTCAGATCTAGACCTGCAAACGATATACATGATGCATTTTTAATTTCAGAATAGTCTACACGTGTGACTTTTTTCAGAAATGTTAAATATTTTCACTAATAATTCAGTTTGCATTGAAGCTTATTTTCTCTCTTCGTCCCTGACCTTAAAACCTTGAGTATCTTCTCCAGCTCTGACGTATTGGACAGCTTCCCAATGTGCCCGTAGTCCAGATGATCAACTGGAACATCGGAGCTACCGGCAGCCATACCCGCCATTTTTAGATGACCCTCAATTAATTAACTGATTAATTTTAATTAATAACTAATGAATAATAATTAGCAATAATGATTAATGAATATTTATAAATTTTTAATACACAGAGGTCTTAGATTACATGCTTAGATCTAATTATTCAAGTCTCCCTCTTCAATATTTTGTGGTAAGAATTTTGACCATTTTGAAAGTTTTAACGAATCCTTTGAATGACTGCTTCTTGCTCCACTACTAGCAACACTAACTGGCTTTTCTGCAGCCTTATCTTTTTCCTCTTCAAATCTACGATATGATCCCTGAACACCACTGTACTGGTAATCATCACTGTGAAGACACTTTAGTGATGATGTCCTCTCTACTGACTCAGTAAGCATAGTGTCCATGGCATCTCCAACTGATGAATAAGGAAATAGAGAATCTGACTTTTGATATAAGCTAGCTGGTAGAGAATGAGTGCTGGAGGACTTTAAAGAATCATCTGATCCTGCAGGTTTCCTCTTTGAAACTGGATGGAAGCCAGTTAAACGATGCTGACTATAAAAAATTATATGAGACCTTAATTTGAGCATTATCAATATAAGTACTTGAATTCCAATTATCAAGAACTATAGAACAGTAAAAACTTACGCTGATCTGACACAGCTTTTCTCTTTCCTCAATTTCTTGCAGATTTGCTCAAACTCTGTTCTACTTGTTGTAAATGTGTCCCTACCTTCATCTTCTCCTTCGTCCTATTATCAGTCATTGTTACATATCAGTCTCTTTGACCCTCTCTTTCTCTTCCTCTGATCTCTCACTTGATCTGATTCTGATTCCTTTGGATCAGCAAACAAAGCCCAACGTCCATTCATGCCTGAAAGGATAGTAGCTGGACGCTGTCTCTCCTATCATTGCAGTATGCACCTTGATTAATATAAATATACATTATTTCTTACTGTTGCAGCTAGTTGAGGTGAATCGTCACCAGATTCTGTGGAGTATACATCAGAATATCCTTCAGGAGGCTGAACACATGTAGCTCTATCGACGAGCTCCACATTTAAATAAGGAATTAGCTAATTATTGACTTACATTGCATCATCTTTCTCTTTTCTTGTCATGTTAAGTCTTTGAACTTGCTTGCGGCAATCAATAGCAGAGCCTTGATCATAGACCTATGTATAGTAACTTATAATTGCATGCTGCCTGTTTGGAAGCAGTGCTGACCTTTATAACAGATTGCTTCTCATTGCACAACTTACACGTCCACTTGTTGGATTTCTTAACCTACAGTGTACATTCTGTCCATAACTAACAGTATCTCGATGACTCACTTGCTGCACTTGAAAGGTTTTGCAGGAATAACATTGCAAAACACGAAAAGTTTGCGGCATCTTTCTCTGCTACTGTTTGATCTGGATATATCGTTATAATAAGTCCACCTGTATTACAACTTACTTGATTCTTACAAAATTTGAGGATTGAGGAAATCAATGTACAACTGTACATGTATACATTTAACCTTTTCCTTCTGTAAAACTCTGTATATTCTTGTACACATATGGAGGCACACGAAGGGCGTGGCCCCAAACAAAAAGGCGTGGCTAATTAACTATTTTAATTTTATTTATCTTTGCCTTTTTCATTCAGTTTTTCTTTCATTTGTTAAGAAAGAAAACCAAACAAGAAGGCAAAATCTAGGCCTAATAAGAGTGATAATAACTCTTAACGACTGCAATCAGTTATTTTATTAAAATTATTATAATTAATAATTCTTACAATTTGAGGGAATGGCTTCCAGCAGCAGCAGCCTTCCAACTGTTCGCAGTAATAACGAGCCGGAACACTCCACGGGGGGTACTGCTAAGAGGAAGATGGAGACGGGGAAAGAGCTAGAGGAGCTGAGACGAGTACAAGTAGCCAACGAGGGAATGAGACTACTACTGAACTCAAGATTGAGAGAGGCAGAAGAGTTGTTCAAAGCATCGAAGTAAGAGAGAGAGAGAGGCGAGGAGAAAAGAGAGAGAGAAATTTAAGAAGCACTATATGTGGCTCCATTACTTTGTATTTGGACTAATACATGTACATGTAACAAGTTCTAGAGCAAAATAAAGCCAAAGCTCATCCATTTGTTAAATTGTTGTTTTTTTTACTCTGCATCTCATCATCATAGCAATAATTTTGCACGAACTGTTGTTAACGAGGCCTAAAGGATGGTAAAAACAGCTCAATCATAGTGTGCATGTGTTACTGTGCTTTATCAATGTTTGCGCATAGTTGCCTTGCTCTTTTTGTCTAGTTTTTCATTTGGGAGTCACTTTGTAAATTCATGAATAAATTGTTTCTCTCACTAGGATGCAGGGACCTCAGTTACATGCTGGTTATAGCTTTGTGTCATTAGTGGTAAGAAACTCTCTCTCTCTCTCTCTCTCCCTCCCTCCCTTTCTTTCTCTGTATATATACAATGTATGTCACACATGTGTGCTCTTGCTCAGTTATGTTAGAAATGTCTGATTACTAGAGAATTTACAATACCACAATACGTGACACTTAATCTCATTGAAAGTCGTATTGTACCCAGTCATTGTTACCTGGGGACATACTAGAGAGAGAAGGGAGAGAGAGAGAGAGAGTAAGAATGGATACTGTTAACAATGGTTGAGTGAGATAGTGAAAGGACTTTGTCATAACATTATTTTATGATTGTTATGCTTATGTAAAGTCACATGTCATAGGAAGGTGTGATTACATATACACGTATGTACATGTACATGGACTTGTGTTTGACTTGTTAAAATTATTACAAATACATATTTTAATTTTTTCTCTACATCAGAAAGCTTTCATGTCGTTTGAAGAAGATGACTTAGACAATGCTTACAAGCTCCTTGAATCAACTGAAAAATTCTGCGATCCTTCGAGAGGTTTCTCCTTTGTCAAGTCCAGCTCCGCCCGTCCTAATTCACCGATCACTCAACACGAGAGACTCTACAGGCGCTCCATAATTGCCGACTGCCTCTTGTTTGAAGCCATACTAGTCTTTCTAAAGCAGGGTCTTACTAGTTATGTGAAAGGAGGGTACATTTTACGTAAAGCATGGAAGATGTACGACAAACTAAACGTAGAAGTCGACCAACTATGCACCACGCCTTCTCCGATTTCTCTCGTCGAGCCTTCAGCAGTTGATTCACATGTGGGCGTGTCTCTTTACGACGGGGACATGGGTGAGACAAACGGGGGTAGTGCCGGGGCTCAGCCTGAAAAAGGAGTAGTGGATCCATTGACAGCTAGTTTTTCAGGCCTTCTTGATATCGAGTCTGTAGTTGAGGAGCTTAACGAGGGCGGGGGAGACGATGAAGACAGGGCCAGTGATAAAGGAGGGACAGGTATTGAGGAGGAACCTTCCTCAACATCAAGTGGTGGAGCAGATGAAGTGGATAATGAATCAACAAGTTCTGGACCTACTGGCGCTAAGAATGGATACGAACTACCTGAAGTACCTGAGTCCTCTATACAGGTACGTGTATGGCGACACATGCATGTATATGTACATGTACATATACATTGTATCTGTGTATGTTTAGAGTGGATGGATATAAGAGTAAAGTACATGCACTTGTACTTCTTACTGCTAATATTATTAGCATATTTTAAATTTTATTTGTAAAGTAAACAGAATTTTAAAATATAAACAGAAGGATACTTGGCAAAAAGAATCACAAAGCATTCTTATTATGTACAATAATATTATTTATTTATTTATTTATTTATTTATTTATTTAGGATCTTGATGATGATGATGCTAGATTGCGTGGTGGCCTTTACTTTGGGTTTGGCCTAATGAATGTCATAGTTTCACTCATACCACCCAAACTAATGAAAGTGGCTAACTTGTTTGGATTTCACGGGAGCAGGAAGATAGGGCTCCAAGCACTTGAATATTCTAGCAAAAGTCAAGACATGAAAGCTCCTTTGGCTAGGTAAGAGAGAGAGGGGTAAAAGTAAAGAGAGAGAGAGATAGAGAGAGAATTACGGTAGTACTGCCTAATTTAATATTATTATTATTATTATTATTATTATTATTAAAGGTTGGCATTGCTCTGGTATCACACTATAATCAGACCATTCTTTGCTTTGGATGGTGAGCAAGAAGATGCAGGTGAGAGCAGAAGAATTATGTATATGTACATGTACACGTACATGTACTTGTACAAGAACAACATATTTATCCATGTACAACCTACATATATACACATTTGTTGTTGTTTTTGTTATTTGTTAGTTGTATAGATGTATCGGATGATAAATACAGAAATGTCCATACTTTTACATGTAGACCTGTTGTTGTTTATTGTTGTTTTATTGTTGTTTATTGTTGTTGTTAAAGGTGTTAGTGAATCTTTGAGATTACTAAAAGAAGCAGATACTCTTTATCCTGACTCAGCGTTTTTCCTATTCTTTAAAGGGAAAGTACATTACCTAAAGGTAGAGGAGCTATCATAATACATTCCTTATATCCATTGTTCTATTATAGTATCCACATACATGTACATATAAAAAATGGGTGTATTGTCATATGCATATACATTTATTATATATATATTGGCAGCTGTGATTGGCACTATATAAATGTATTGTGCATTTACATTTACATATATTGTGCATATAATTGTTTTTGCTTGGTTTTAGTCTGAATTGAGTCAGGCTCTTGAGGTGTACAGTGCAGCTGCTCTGCTGTCAAGGGAACAGAGAGAGATTGAGCACATCTGCCTCTTTGAGAAAGGATGGATACACATGCTTAACTTGGAGCTTGATGAGGCACTCCCTATCTTTATCAGGTAGAGGGAGAGAGAGAGGAGGGGAAAAGTAAAGAGAGAGAGAGAGACTTTATAGCTTGTTCTATCAAACTTTTGTTCATTCCATTCTCTAAGCTCCAGAACAAAAATCAAAGACATGCAAATTAGATTTAAATGAGCTTGTTTTTCACAGAATAAAAACAAAACACACTTCCATAAAAAGACAAAAGTTAAAAAAACAACCATACATTAATCAATCAGTGATTGTATGTACATACTGTATGTGTACATGTATATGTGTATATTGGTGCATAAGAACTTATCTCCACCCACTCACTAGATTAAAGACTGAGACCAGGTGGTCCGCCTGTTATTATGCTTATCTTGCCGCCATCATGGCCGGAGTGAAGGGAGACTTGAAGCAGTCTCGTGAGCTCTTCCTCCAGTGCGGGAAACTAGTCAAGAGAAAGAACAATAATTTGGAGAAGTTCTGCTCGAGGAGAGTAAGCTGCCATTAACTAATGTCACTGATATTTAATTGAGCTGCATATTGTATTAAATATTGGTAGTGTGTGTAACCATGCAAGTATTTTGGCTCCAGAAGTATGAAATACTTAAAAGTTAAAACTTACATATACAATACGTCTATCATCAGTTTAACATGATTTGAAATAGTGTTTATTTGACTCAAAACTAACATAAACCAAACGATAATGAGTATTAATGCCATGAAATATATATATATATATATATATATATATAATTTTTTGTTGCTCAAACTTCATGCTCTTTAATGTTAGTATATTTTCTATTGTAGGCCAGTGTATATAAAAATGGGCAAAGTCCTTTAATGAGTATAGAAGTGACGCTAATGTTAGTCGAAGTCCTTTATCTGTGGAGGGCGCTTCCTTTCTGCTCAAAGGAGACCAAACTACGTCTGCTTGACATGGTCGAGCGTGCTCACTCTTCAAACGGGATCCCCTTTCACTTTGGACTCAGGGAGTTGTTAAAAGGATGCGTACTAGTGTCACTGGATCGGTTTAGAGATGCTGAGAAAGTGAGAGAGAGAGAGAGAAAGTGAAAGTGTATGAGAATTACAAAGAGAAAGGAAAAGAAAAGTGAGAGAGAAATGGCATAGGATTAAAAGGGGAAAAATTAGTTGCTTTTATCTTGTTTTAATCATTTAAAAAAATTATTTATTTACATGTAGTGCTTCCAAGAAGCTGCAAAGTTTGAGAAAGTTATAAAACATGACAAGCACATCATGTCTTTTGCTCTGTACGAGTTAGGAGTTATTCACATCAACAGAGATGAGGTATAATTTTTAATCTAAATATTTTCAGATTTTAAATTCAAATATTTTCAAATTTTATTTTGCATAGTATGCTCAAGCCAGACTCTTGTTTACTCATGCCAAGGTCAGTATAACTCAGTATTACTCAGTATAACTTTATAACGATATTTGTATATCTCAGGATACTTTCTCAGGATACGAGTTTGAAGCAAGGCTCAATTTCAAGGTTCATTCTGCCATGGCTCTTGTGAGATAATGAGTGGGCGTGGCTATCAAATTGGTGTGTGCTGTATTTATTTTAAATTTTGTGATTGTTTTTACACAAATCTGTAAAGCAAAACTTGTATTATTATTATTACTATTATTATTAATTTATTATTATTATTATTACTATTATTATTATTATTATTATTATTATTATTAATGACCACTGTATATTTCTTACATTGATTTTTGCATGCAAAATTTGGAAAAATAAAAAGATTAATTATTAATTTTGTCCAGTGGATCATAACTCATTAACAAACTGTGGATAGCCACAAAATCGACCAACTTCGCCAAAAAATTGAAACATATTCTTCCCGCCAGCTGCAATAGGCATAGTCAAAAATTTGTCAATATGACCTCTATCGCCTTCAACACAAAGTGACTGATATTTTGATTGGGAGGGGGAGGAGCAAGTTATTGTAGTTAATTCATAATAACATCCATTAATGCGCTGGTCACTTCGTTCCTTGTGGACCTCCACAAGTTTTAAAGTGGGTATGGCTAATAATGTCTCCCTGGCATTCTCCAATTGGTCCTTGTAAGTACCTGGTGGGGCTTTAATTAGAAAATACGACAAGAAATGTTTTTAAGTACTTTTTTTGAGTAATTTATCAATATGATTGATCAGTAGTGTTCTGACTTCTTCGTCATTGATTGATAGTGGACAACTAGTGACTAATATCTACAAATAAATTAATAAATAAAATAACTAGTAACAATCAAGTTAATTATTAATTAACATGTTTCAACACGGCCCCTACTATTAATTTTAATAATGTATATCTAATTCTGTTCACATTTATTTGCACGATCTTCGTCAAATTGCAATCACTACAATACCTTATTCCATTTCTCTGCCATGCTCTTTTCGTCTCTCTCCGTCATAACCTTGAATTCCAGCTGTCTCCCTCTTCTCCATTTAATGCCCACCTCTCTAGTACAGCATATATAAGTATCTGATCTTATTTGATGGGCCCGTGGCTCTTTCTCAAGTCCCAGGGACTCGAGAATGATCTTTCTCTCTTTTGAAATTCGCCAAAACACTCTCCACTCCCACGACATCTTTTTATTATTTTCCTACCCACGTGGAAGCACGTGGGTACGTCTGACAGTCACGAGACTTTAATTTTTTAACCCTTTTGGTCACGTGTGTCTGTGGAGAATTACCTCTCATTCTCACTCATTGCATAAATTGAGGACTTTGGAACGACCCTTTCTCCTCCTCTGGAACACTACTGAGACTAGAGGTGGTAGAGGGAAGAACGTCCGCTCGCCATTTTGTCTTTAATTCGCTTTTGGGTCGACCTGAGTGAAGATGTCGAAAGTAAAGGTGGCCGTCCGTGTTCGGCCCTTTAACAAGAGGGGTGAGACCAGAGTCCCCATTCTTTTATCAATGTATCCTCTCTCTTTTCCTTACTGTAGAGATAGGCATGGGAACAAAGTGTGTCATTGACATGGAGGGCAACCAAACTATACTGGATAGTCAGAGGTGCTCTTTAATTGGAAATGCATTGTTTTTAACATTATTTTTTCTCACCTCTTTAAAAAATCTTTTTTCTCTCTCTCTGTCCTTCTCTTTCTTTCTTTAGTACTCGGAAAGGAGTGAAGGTGCGTTTATTTATTCAATTATTTATTTTAAATTAATTATTTTATTTATTAAATTTTTGTCATAGACGTTTGCTTTTGATCACTGCTTCTGGTCTATCGACCCAAACAACACGAGAAAATTCGCAAGTACGAGAAAACTACAGAAAATTTTTGATATTTCCATGTTGTCCCTATAATTAGGTCAAGACACCGTGTTCGAGGCACTTGGTACAGACATTTTGGAGAATTCTTTCGAAGGATACAACGCTTGTATCTTTGCATATGGACAGACAGGTATGTGAGAGAAAGAAGGCGATAGAGAGAGAGAGAAAAGAATACAAAATATCTCATTTAAAATGTACAGTAGTTGTTGTATGATATGCTCCTTCAAGTCACATGTCTCTGTCTTGAACAATTAACACTATTCAAACTCAAAGTATTAGTTTTCCTGATTAACATATTGTACTTTGTTTAAAGTGCATTCTGTACATATGATGGCCCTGGTAAATCAACTAGGATGTACTGTATATGGCTGTCTTTTTGTGTGTGTGGAATCTAAAGCACACACTGTACTTTTATTTAATTTTAGTCACATGATATGCATGTATACAGCACTTGTGTGAATGTACTGTGAGCTTGACTACTTGTGTACATTTACACGTATGTGGTTTCTGGTAGCTATACTGTATAATGTTTACATTTAGTTGTATACATACACTGGCACAAGGGAGCTCTTGTTTGTTTGATCATTCCTTTATATTAAAAGAGCCAATGCCTCATTGTTTGTTTGTGTGTGTGCATACACATACATTATATTCATTATGCATAATTCATACATTGTTGCTGTAGTGCGTGTTGACTTGTAAATATTTTGGTTAACAATGTTAGCCTATAGTGTTTCTCCTTAATTCTCTCATCCTCCATTATTGTCATATGTCACACATTATATCACTTCCTTTTCCTCTTTTTATTTTTCTTTCCCTCCTCCTCCTCCTCCTCCTCTCTCTCTTTTCTTTTAGGCTCTGGTAAATCTTATACAATGATGGGGACTGGATCAGATGAGCCAGCCACTAAAGGATTGATACCAAGAATCTGTGATGGACTATTTGCCAAGATGAAAGAGGTTAGTGAACTTAGTACATGTACATGTATATATACCTTTCTCTTTTCTCTCTCTCTCTCTCTCTCTCTCTTCTCTCTCTCTATAGCTCTCTGATCCATCCCTGAACTTTAAGGTTGAAGTCGCCTACATGGAGATTTATAACGAGAAAGTACGAGATCTACTAAGTGCTAAAGGGTATGTATTTTAACATCAGTATATGTAGTATAATATTTTATTCTCCTTATTTCTCTCAGTGATAAGGCTGCATTGAAAGTGAGGGAGCACATTACACTGGGTCCTTATGTTGAGGGTCTCTCGAAACTCGCTGTAACCTCCTTCAAGGATATCTCTGATCTAATGGTGGAAGGAAACAAGTCGAGAACTGTCGCTGCTACTCAGATGAATGCCGAGAGCTCTCGTTCGCATGCCGTCTTCTCAATGGTACTGACTCAAACTAAATTTGATGTTGCAGCTGAGGTAATGTTCATGTACACTCATAGACATGTAACATAATTATTATTCTTTTTATTTAATTTTGTATAATATAGACTGGACTTGAGCGTGTAAGTAAGATTAGTTTAGTTGATCTGGCTGGTAGTGAGAGGGCGGGTAAGACAGGTGCTCTGGGCTCAAGGCTAAAGGAAGGCAGTAACATTAACAAGTGAGTGAACCAGCTGTACATGTACTACTTGTACAATCCACTAGTTTATGTTAAATAGCAGCTGCTCACTATTTGAATATTAATGATAATCAATTATTGGTGGTCCTGGGTATAAACTTGTAATCCTTTGCCTCTTCATTTTTATCTCTTTTTTCTCTCTCTCTCTCTCCTCTCTTTCTCTTGTTTAGATCACTAACCACACTTGGCTTAGTTATTTCAGCTTTGGCTGACATTGTAAGTAAATATACTTCATTGCTAATATTAGTTATTATACATTTATACTCTTAATTCCTTCAATCAGTCTGCTGGTAAGAAACCTAAGAATGCTTATGTACCGTATCGAGACTCAACCTTGACATGGCTACTAAAAGTAAAAGAGGAACAGAAAAACAAAGTGATCTTTAATCTCTCTCTCTCTCCCCCCCACCCTCTCTCTCTCTCTCTTCCCCCCTTTCTCTCTCAGGATAATTTAGGCGGTAATAGCAAGACTGTTATGGTAGCCACCATAAGCCCTGCCTCTGACAATTTCGAAGAGACTCTCTCTACCCTCCGTTATGCCGATCGTGCAAAACGCATCGTCAACCATGCGGTCGTGAATGAGGACGCCAACTCTAAGGTGAGTGGGTGTGGTCGATGGCCATGGCTTATATTAATTTTATAGATAATACGAGAGCTGAGAGAAGAAGTGGAGAAATTGAGACAGATGATGCTTTTAGGGGGCGGAGGAGGAGGGGGAGGGGTCAGCACTGCTGAGATGGAGTCGCTCAAAGAGAAGCTACAGATCAGTGAGGGCTTAATGGCCGAGATGACAAAATCCTGGGAAGAGAGGCTTAGGGAGACAGAGAGACTACATAGAGTAAGCTGGAGTATCGTGTACTACTGTATCAGTATATACATTTGTAGATTGTACTATCCTGAATTCATGTACACGTATATGTATACATGTAAGATGTACGTGTATTATAATTATGCTAGACTATGTTGTGTGTACATAGTACTGTTCATTTACACAATGTGACAGTGACCTAACGTATTTTTAATTTCCCAAATGACAGCTAGGTTATGTCTTGTACACAATGTGAATTACACTGGACTATCTCTGCATGTGATACTACATGTACATGTACACAATAAGTATAATCCATAATGTACATGTATATAACTGTATTATTATTGTGTCATTGTAATATTGCTATATCCCAGTGTGCTATTGCTATACTGTACATCTCATTGTTCTTTGTCATCTCCTTAATAAATACTATGTACTATGTATTTTTACTTATTTTTTATATCCTAAAGTCTTAATATTCTATTCTTTTGCTAATATAATTGAAACCTTATTAATATTATTATTATTATTGTTATTATTATCATTATTATCATAATTATTATTTTAGGATAGACAAGAGGCCTTAGAGGCAATGGGTATATCTGTCCAGGAGTCCGGTATTGGTGTCCAAAAAGACAAGTACTACCTTATCAATTTAAACGCCGATCCATCCATGAACGAACTATTAGTCTGCTATCTAAAATCATACACTAGAATAGGGAGACCAGGTCACACCGTCCTCCAGGTTAGTGGGTGTGGTGACCACACCCCAGGGTGACACGCCTCTTTTTTGTAGGATATACAGTTACGTGGTTTAGGTATAACTAACGAGCATTGTATTGTAGAGATTATCGACCGAGAAGTATTTTTAACTCCTTTGGAACGGGCTATGTAAGCTGACATCTTAATGAATTTTAATATTACAATACCTACATGTACATGTATGCATTTTTATCTATTTTTAATTTTTTCTTCTCTCTCTCCCTCCCACAGGACGAGAGTCAATGGTCAAATAATCACAGAGAAGACACAGCTAAAGCATGGCTCCCGTATCCTATTTGGCAACAACCATCTCTACAGATTGAGTTGTCCTAGGATGGGCGGGGCCTCTTTTGATGAGGAGGAACCGGTCATGAACTATGAACAGGCAATGAAGGAAATATCGGTCAATGAGCTGGCTCAAGGTAGGTGTGGTGGGTAGGTGTGGCCGGCACATTAATTATTATTTGTTAGATCCGATTTATTCTAACATGCAAAAAAAGCTTCTGGAAAAGCATCAAGCTGAGAAAGAAGGTGATAACGAATTTAATTAACTACCTATCTATTAACTAGTGTTTAATTAATCACCTATTAATTAACTAGTAATTAATTAGACACCTTTTAATTAATTTATTAATTTTATCAGGTGCTCTTGAGGCTCAGAAGGACATGTACGAGAAGAAGTTGGCCGAGTTACAGACCCAGCTGGACGTGTCCTCGTCAACCTCTGTGTCTCCCTCTGGCTCCAAACAGTCCAAGCAAGTGACGCTAGAGGAGGAATGGGAGGACCAGAACCGAGAGAGACTCATGAACACTGTCCTACTCGCCAACCAACTCGTCAGAGAAGCTAACATGCTCTCGGAGGCACTGCATAAAGACACTCTCTTTAGAGTCACACTCACTGTGAGTAGCAATTAATACCGGGCCAAAGTCCCTGTACTATAGTACAGGGTCATTGACCAAATTTTGCCAAAAATGACTAGAAGAGAATTCTTCATTTTTATTACATTTTCTGATACATATACATGTTCTTATGTAGCCTAGAAATTTTGAGCTGATTCCGATGAAGTTTGGATTTTTTACGAATTTTTAAAGTTGCTCCAAAATCGGGCCAAAGTCCCTGTACTATAGTACAGGGTCATCGGCCAAATTGTGCCAAAAATGACTAGGAGAGAATTCTCCATTTTTATTACATTTTCTGATACATATACATGTTCTTATGTTGTGTAGCAAGTTTGAGCTGATTCCGATGAAGTTTGGATTTTTTACGAATTTTTAAAGTTGCTCCAAAATTGGGCCAAAGTCCCTGTACTATAGTACAGGGTCATTGGCCAAATTTCGCCAAAAATGACTAGGAAAAAATTCTCTATTTTATAATTTTTTTCTCACGCATATACATGTACATATACATATACTTAAAATTCTTATTCCTCTCTCTCTCTCTTTTAGATTCCCAAGTCATTCTTAAGCCCCAGGCAGTACCTCAGTTCAGAAGAGATGCACACTAGCAATGAGATAGCCATCCGTGTTATCCACAGACAGAGAGGGACCGATTCCGTCTGGTCTCTCAATACACTAGCGGAGAAAGTCCTCACAATGAGAGACATGTACCAACGCATTGAGGAAGGGAGCTTTGGATTAGTGCTGGTGGGTGTGACTATTAGTTAATTAATAGTTATTAGTGCTGATGGGTGTGACTATTGGTTAATTAATACCGATAATAGGGATGCAAATACTTTTTATAGTACATACATTTGTATATTATTATTTTTATTTATTGTTGTTATTGTTATTTATTGTTGTTGTTGTTGTTTTTTAGGATGACAGCATTGGTCCTGATCCATTCTTTGATCTAGAGCAGCATGCCCTCCTGGGTGTGGCTAATATATTCCTGGAGTGCTTGTATCATGGGGTAGCTCATGTTTATGACGCTCCCATTATTGGACCAACTGGAAAGGCAAGAATAATAATAATAATAATAATAATAATAAATAAGTGATAATAATTTATTATTGATGTACATGCATTATTACTGGTGCATCCAAGTAATTTTTGTATAGATTTTATGGTCACTATTCTACCTGAAATAATTCCTTTCTTTTCATTCTCTTAATTAGGTTTGCGGCAGGTTAAAACTCGGTCTCCAATGCTTGCCTTGTAAGTTTAGTACCAGTACGTGTTGTATGATTGTTTACTTATCTCTGCCTCTTTTTCCACCCACTCTCTCCTTATAGTGATACGTGACAGTGTTGATGATGTTGATAACAGTTCATCAATGGTGACGTGGGAGGCACCAGAGGAAGTAGAGGATCTTAAACCAGGTACGTACTACATGTACATGTACTTGTACTTGGAGTCTGCCATTTCATCATGGATTAACATGTTACAATATTATTACATGTACATTGTATTTTGTGTAGAAAGTTTGAGGCTTTGAGCAGATACATTTACAATCAAAATTGGCTTTTTTATGAATTTTAAAAGTTGCTCAAAAATCAGCCAAAGACTCTGTACCATATAGTACAGGGTATTTCATTGAAAGTTGTCAAAAATGACTAGAAGAGAAAATAATGTCAATTTTATCACATTTTTGATATATTATTTAATTATTTATTTAATTAGGTACTCATATTACTGTCAGAGTATCAGTGATAGAGGCGAGTGGTCTTCCAGCTGCTTACTCTCACAATCTATTCTGTCAGTACAAGTTCTGGGGGCAAGAAGAGGCACTCATAATTCCGCCACTAATCCCCTCAATGGGTGGGGCTGACTCTGTCCACCCTCCTGACGGTGTGCATCAGTTCCAGCACCACCAGACGTTCAATATTGAAGTGACGGAGGACTTCCTTGAGTACATTAATGACGGAGCACTAGCGGTTGAAGTGTGGGGTCACAGGAGAAGTGGATTCGACTCTGTACCTGATGCAGGTCTGCTGTTTTGGGATAATTAGAAAATAATTTTTAATGTCGAATTGTTGATGTATATTTCATATTGTTTCCTCTCTCTCTCCCTCTCTATTTCTCTACAGAAGAAGATTCCAAGAGACCTCGTTCACTGTCGGAGAGATGGAATGATGTTATAAAGAGACTGGAGCTATGGGTAGAGATAATGGAACTCAATGATCAGGGAGAGTATGTCGCCGTTGAGTTGCAACCAAAGGCTGACATCAAATCAGGAGGAATATTCCAGATAAGACAGGTATTAGGAACCAACTGGTTACTGCATATTATTATTATTATTATTATTATTATTATTTTTATTATTATTATTATTATTATTATTATTATTATTATTATTATTAATGTACTTGTATATCACAGGGTCAATCAAGGCGTGTGCGTGTTAGTGTGGTACAGATACCAGGCTCAGGGAATGGGCCTCTTGTCTGTGAGAGTATTTCCAGTATATCAGTCGGGAGCGTCTACCTGAGGAATAGATATGATGACTCTTTAGACTCTTATCAAGAAGTAGACCTGGAGAGGTGGGTGTGGTTTAGTTAATTAAGTATGGGCGTGGTTTAATTAATTTATTACTAATATTATTAATCAATATAGAACATTGGATGATTATTTAGTTGTGTAAATAATAAAATTTATGACTATTATTTGTTTGTTAATTAGCAATGGGTGTGGTTTTGTTGCTAGGTTACGTACGAAGTGGAGCGATGCCCTGAGTAACAGGAGAGAGTTCCTGGACACTGAGGTGAGGAAGATCATGGAGAAGAGATCAAGGAATGAGTCAGACACTGTCAAAGAGAACGAGCTCATCGACCAATGGACTATGCTACAAGTAGGAATAGCATTATTATTATTATTATTATTATTATTATTATTATTATTATTATTATTATTATTTATATTGTTGTTGTTGTTGTTATTTTTTATTGTCAGTGGGAGAGAATGGCTGTGGTACAGCCTAAAGCTGGTTCCGGTGTACCTGGAGCTCCAACCAACTGGCAGTTAGTCCCAGGAATGGAAGCAAAAGTACCTGTGGTATTCTTAGACCTTAACAGGTAGTACATGTAGTAATAATAATAATAGTAATAGTTAATTGATTACTGGTTATTTTACTGGTTAATTACTAGTTATTAATTACTAGTTAATTAATAGTTATTAGTTGATGGTTATTAATTATTATTTATTAACTAGTGGTGACGATGATGAGGAGGAGAGGCCAGTGACTGGTTTGGTACAAACTGGTGAGCTCTTTGGAGAGAAGCCGGAGAACATGATCCAACTACCGATAATAAAACAAGAGGACCATCAGGTACTCACTACATGTACATGTACTGTTTGACATACATATATGTAAAATGGTGGCGCAAATTTTTGCAAAACCATCCAACAATCTATTGTATTTTTGTGGATTTTCAAAAATTATGAATATTTGCATAAATTTTGGGCTTTCAGAAGTAGTGTAGTGAGTGTACATTGTATTAGAATTTTTATTTTTTTCTAATTTAAGAATATTTTATGTCAATTTACATGTACATGTAAAGTTATTAATTTCTCTCTCTCAGTTGATAGCAGTTGCTTCCTGGGACTCCACAGTACACGATACCAGCAGTCTAAATAAAGTCACAGGTGCTAACGATAGAGTATTTGCCATTGTGCGGGTAGGTATCAAACTAAAGAACCCTCCCGGGGTTGAGATAATGCTAAGAAAAAGGATATGCCTCAGAGTGTACAAGAGGATAGGAATCGGGGCGGCCATCATGAAAGCTTTTACTAGAGTCAGTAACAAGACACTACTAATATTCTATTACCATTACCAACTAAAAGTTGTATAACTGTAACTAAAACAACACTAGTACATGTATAGTACATTGTTCACATATATGTAATTGCTTTTCTCTTCTCCCCTCTCTCCCTCTCTCTCTCCCTTCTCTCAGGATTATAGAACTACTTGTGGAATCATGTTTGAGGTAGTGACTGGTATTCCTAAAAGTGAAGGAATGGAGCCTCCGCCCAAGATCCCTGCCAACCCTTCTTTTGTTGAACTGGAAGAAGATGAAAATGCTGTAGATAAATTCAAGACTGGCATGGCGGCCATTGCTAACGTGCTTGCCTTAGACAGATTGAAGCAGGTGGGTGTGGTTTTGAGTGTGTTTAGCTTATAATTGTCATTTTAGGAAGTATCGTTAAAAGAGAAGCTGGCTAATTCCGGTCGTGCGCTGAAAAAACGTTTTAATATTCAGCAAAGGCTGCCTTCGCCTGATGGAGCAACTGTAAGATGTTTTTATTTAACCCTTTACCCACTCATTTTTTATTTGCAGCCACAAAGTCTTAGCCGTGCTGACTCCGGTAGTAACATTTACAGTCGGACCGACTCACCTGAACTTGAGGTGAGAAGAAATAATTTCTTTTTGTCCCTTTAATTAGAATTTTAGGCTGTTTCGGAGTCTGCAAACGACTCGAATCCTCTTGATAATAGCGAACAGGTCTCGTTCTTTATCACACCTCCTCAGGACGAGGTGTTCAAACAGGAAGCCACACCCACTAAAGAGACTCCACCCATACAGGAGTCCACCCCATTACGTGAGGGAGACGGTGAGAGCCAAGAGGAGGGGGAAAAGGAGAAAGAGGAGGACGAAAAGGAGAAAGAAGAGGAGAAAGAAGAGGAGGATAGTGAGAAAGTAGAAGGAACCGCTGAAGACAAAAAAGAGGAAACCAACGAAGAAGAATTAAAAGAAGAGTCGAGTACTGTCGATCAAGAACCAGCTAAACCGGAAGAAGTTTCATCCACTTCAACGGAACCAGTCACAGTCTCGCCGTTAACCGATCCTCCAGAGACACCAACAGAACCACAGACCCCCTCGACGGATGAGAACTCTGCCCAACCCCTCCCGTCTGAGCCTGTGATATTTGTGAGCGGTGAGGGTAATGGTGTTGGTGAAGGTGATAGAGGTGTGGGTGATGGTTGTGAGCGAAGTGAGAGCACAGCAGGAGAGGAGGAGGAGGACAGGAAGTACGAGGGACAGTCCGCATCTCCTGTTGATGTACATGTAAAGCCGAAACCGAAAAGGTGCGTAATTTGGAGTATCGGGTTTAGTTTTAATTTGTTTTAATTACAGGGACAATGCTTCTCCTACCCCGTCTGATTCATCAGAGAATAGTGAAGCATCCAGTAAGCAGTTAGCACCCGAATGTAGACTGGGAGAGAAAGTAAGAGGAACTGGGGATATATAGAAATAATGATATAATGTACATGTATGTGTATAAAAACTGAAATAAAATTAAGAGTTCTCTCTGAGCCATTTTTGATGAAATACCCTGTACTAGTGCAGGGTCTTTTGCCTGATTTTGGAGCAACTTTAAAAATCCATAAAAAATCTAGAATTGACCGAAATCAGCCCAAACTTTCTACACAACATAAGAACATGTATGTGTATCAGAAAAAATTATAAAAATGGAGAATTCTCTCCTAGTCATTTTTGGCGAAATTGGTCGATGACCCTGTACTATAATAGTACAGGGACTTTTTTCTGATTTTGGAACAACTTTGAAAATCTGTAAAAAATCTAAACTTGATCGGAATCTACTCAAACTTGATATACATGTACAACATAAGAAGATGTATCTGTATCAGGATAATTTATAAAAATGGGGAATTTTCTCCTATTAATTTTTGATTATTATTATTATTATTATTATTAGGTGATGGTTGAAGTTGCCAACGGTTTCAAAATGGGAACCGTCAAGTTTATAGGCGACACTGAATTTGCTCCCGGCGAGTGGATAGGTGTGGCCTTAGACCGCCCACAAGGTAAGAAAGATTAACAAAACTATAATTTCATCATTAATCACTCCCAATAGGTAAAAACAATGGCAGCGTTAAAGGTGTGACATATTTCAAGTGTAAGGATAAACATGGTGTGTTTGTACGAAGAGACAAGATAATCCACGAGCCCTCGTCCTCCCTCTCTGCCTCTCCCTCCCCTTCCACTCGTTCACCAAAGAACCTAGCAAGCGCCGCTTCACCCACAAACCCAAAAAGACGAGCGTCTCCCAATTTAACAAAGTCGTCGATTCGCAGAAGCGCGAGCAATCGAAAATGATTGATATTTCTCATCTTTGTCTATCGTCTATTTGTATCATAATTTATTATTATGATTATTATTGTTCTGTTTTGCTGTTCTGTTGCTGTCTTATATTGTTTCTCATTGGCTCTCTTGTATCATGTGATAGTCGTATGACTTGCTCCCCTAGTCATGTGACTGCATGTGATGCAAGTGGCTGTTTTTTGATTGCAATAACAATGTTTAATAAATTTTTCTTTCTCTCGACATACGCTTTGAAACTCCTTACTTCCTTCTTTCTTATTTATTATTATTATTATTATTATTATTATTATTATTATTATTATTATTATTATTATTATTATTATTCAGATTTCAATTGAGAAAACAAGTGATAATAATTGCTCCTGTTATCATTGTGTTTTTTTACTAATAGACAATGTAGTATATTATTAATATTGTGAAAATTCTTTAACTCATTATTATTATTATTATTATTATTATTATTAATGGCACATTAATTTTATTGTGGCAATTGGTTTGCCAGTAGATCTACATAAAAACCAGCCTTTAACCAAATAAAGACTATAGTAATAGTAGTATTTCCTACTACTACAAGTTCTGATGATTATTTGAATTATTTAGCAGTTAATGATGTCACAAATTCTTTAAAATAATATATGCATGTGAGTTGATAGCAATGATGAGAGAAGCAGTGCTAGTCTTTGTTTTATGTGTTCTGTCACTATCAGTTGCTCAGGATTGTCATCTACCAACAAAAACTGCATGAGAAAGAGATTGACAGCTCTACACAGTAACACAGCAGATGTCTTACCAATGCCTTCTGCTCAGTGAACTGTGAGAAATAATGTTCGACTATAGATGGTGCATGAAAATCAGTGGCTTATACTCTACCGTATAGTCTCCCGTATTAGCATAGATATTTACTCTAATATCTATGGTATTAGTGCACTCTTCTTTAGCATGTTAATCTAGTGGGGCAAGACTGACTCTTTTTGCTCACTATCCCTCTCTCTGTCTCTCTTTTATAACACCTTGTGTATTCTCTTAGTTATAAGTCTCAGGAATACTTCTTCACAGTCAGTGTTTAGTAGTCATGAAGACGCGGTCACTAGTGTCACGACTCCTGCTGTTGGTGCTTGTCTCTATCTTAACTGAGGCTTTCGGAACTGGTAATTCTGTTACCAACTTACCCTTACTGGCTACTCCATGATATCATAATGGCATGCTGATGATGATAATGTGCTTTAGC
>NW_003546280.1:99587-101022 GCF_000090795.2 Amphimedon queenslandica | reverse complement strand
AATCACCCCAAACTTTCTATGCAACATAAGTACATGTGTATGTGCTGGGGGATGTGATAAAAATCGAAAATTTTCTACTTTTTATTTTTGACGAAATTTGGCCTGTACTATAGTACAGAGACTTTTGAGTAACTTATAAAAAATCCAAACTTGATTGGAATCAGCTCACACTTTCTATGCTACATAAGGACATGTATATGTATCAGAAAAAAATTATAAAAATAAAAAATTATCTTTTAGTCATTTTTTTGCTAAATTTAGCTCAAGTCCCTGTACACATGTATAGTAATAAAGTTTCATTTAACAATTTTGTCATTTGCTAGTGTATTTGGTACATTGTATAAGTAAATATAGCTTCATAATGGAGAGCTTGAGTGTGTGTGTGTGTGTGCTGGTGATACTTGTTGTCTCACATACAACACTCACAATGTCATTATGCTCATACACTAGGAATGCATCATTAGATCACATCCTTAGCACCACCTGCTAGTAATAGCTAATTCCACTAATTGACTCACTCATTTGTATGCTTTTAAATCATTTCTCTAACATATCTACAAGTGTAAACATCTATTCTTGGCATCTCAATGGTGTTCATGGAACTTCATTTCCACACTTTGGAATGCAAGGGAACAGACGTTATGTGTCATTGTCACTCATTGATATAATTACTGCCCTGTGTGTGGTTGGTTGTATTTGTAGTTTTGGGTGTGTGCAGTATGTTATCGAGAATACTCACTCAAGCGCTTGTGACTTTTTGTGCAATGGAATTTTGTGATATTCCTTTATGCATAAAGTAATGTGGAGAATGCATATAGATCTATACTGTGCAATAATACTGTTAGTTTTTTATATTGAGAAAATTTAGTTTAAAATTTGCTAAATAAATTAGAACTATATAATAATGAAGTTAATTAATTATTATACAATATAATGGACTAATTACAAACATCATAACTTAATCGATTGATTTCATACTCAGCCATGCGAGCTAGAGTCAGGCAGGCAGCTTGTAATGCTAGTAAATGAAACTAGCAGACTAGCCTAGCCTAATGTATTTACGATTTTATTTTTTTGTGCTTGTTCATGTCAGGATGTCAGCAGTTCTTAAATTGTGGCAGCTAGAGTACAGGCTGGTTTTTACCCCCTGTGAAACTTAATAATAACAAGAGTACATAATATTAGGGAGAGTATCCAACGCACCTATAGTAGCCTGATACATCACGGCGTATTGTATACATCAGTATACTTCTTTAGTATACAGAAATATACTATTTCACACATTAACGCTAATAAAAATTAATTATAAGCGTGGGAGGAGTGACCATGTGTTTCAAAATGGCTGCCACGGAGAAGTTTATGAGCTCATTTATGAGGCTGTAAGCAAGTTGAAAGACTTCTTAGTGGCAAGATATGACTTCCTTAGGTATCTATG
>NW_003546280.1:95751-99007 GCF_000090795.2 Amphimedon queenslandica | reverse complement strand
TCTTGATAATAATAATAATAATAATAATAATAATAATAATAATGAATATTGCTGTATATAGGTGACAAAAGCAACAGATGTCATGAGCATTAATAAGAAATTTAATTATTGTTTTTGTTGTCATTACGTCACGTAGGTGTGTACGCTATAAGTATGCACATGTAGTGCTTCCATTTGTCTTCTCTATATAAAGTTATAGTAGAATTTGAAGACCAGCAGACCAAGGAAACTTCACAAATACATCACTTGTCTAGCTATGTAAGAAGCAGATGTGCCACAATGATTTATGATGCAATTTTACGGTTGGCGTATATTTAAAATGCATGAAATTTTCGATCAGCAATATGCTCCATTATGGAGACATAATGTTGTTTATATGATACAGTGTGCTCTTTATTTCATAGTCTTGAGTATAATGTGTGGATTTAAGGATTAAGTGTGGAAATAAGCTCAACTGAGTCTTATTTTACATAGTTCTCAGGGCCGTAGCCAGGAACTGAAACAGGGGGTTCGGAAATTGCTGCGCGCGAAGCGCGCAGCGAAAATTTTGACTAAAATGGGCGTGGTTGGTAGGCGTGGTCTTGATTTACGCATCTCAGCCATGTGCTGACTCAGCTAAAATGGCTATCTGTGCTTCTCGCTGAGTGCCAAAATGCTAATCCTGCTTTTGCAGTGCTGTTCTTCATGACAGGAGCTAATCTAAAACTTTTTTGCAGCTACAACAGGGGGTTCGTCCGAACCCCCCGAACCCCCCCTGGCTACGGGCCTGGTTCTCCAGGTAAATATTTTGCTAAGTTTAGTATGTAGGTCGTCACGTGGCCTTTTTTGGGCTGGACTTAGTAGAAATGGAGATAGTATCAACATATATCTCAGTTGGTAGCCATTTTTATGCGTCTTTCAGCAGTCTTGACTGATTTTTTGAGGCTAAGAGGAAAGAAAGCAAAAAATCTCTTTGTGACGACCTTCATTTTTGTCTCAAGAAGAGTTACCATTTTGTTTTAGAGACTTCTGTTGTGCAGGACTGGATATTTTTGATTTATATATAAGTGTTCATATATAACCCACCCCATAATCAAGTACAGTCATACTTTATAAGATAAACAGATTACCTTATATAAGAAATAAATCGTTAAAATGATAGTAGTAATGAAAGAAGTGTTATTTTTTAAAAGATAACAAAATTATAATAACAATAACAACAGCTAATTAATTATTCATAAACTGTATCCCGTAACCTTAAAAGCAGGCCAACTTCTGCCATGAAGAAATGGTTGCTAGTATCACTGCTCCTGCTGTTAGTGCTTGTCCCTAATGTCATAGCAGCATTCTCTAATCCTACAAGAAATGGCGATGAGGTTACCCTTCCTCCTTGCAGTTTTCCTAATGGTATATATTATCAAAATGGTCCCAACCCTGGCACACCCGTGGCTCCAGTTAACCAAAACTATACCCTGACCCTTGACAGATCTACTGAGGGTCGATATACGTGTGGTCCCAATGGTTCTGGTGGACAAATAACACTCCACCGTAAGTCAGTCACAAGCAGGTTTTATGTATACTAGGCTTATAATACTTTATCATCATTTTAGGTCAATTTAAAGAAAACAATACTTTAGTACCTAAAACCTTTACTTGGGGACAACCTCAGGTTCTTGACTGTACTGGCTATGTACCTGGAAACTTTCACAGTGGCTATAAAGTTACATGGTTGCTAGATGGCCGTCAACAATGTATTAAAAATTCTGCCTGTGAAGACAATAGCTTCAACATAAACCCCGATAACTTCAGTTTAAGTTTTGATTATTATCCAACTTTCACCACCTATGAATGTCAAATTGAACCAGATATGCCTGGGTCTTCAATGAATGTCACTGTAGCATCGTACACATTAAGTACTTCAAAAAATGATAGCAGTAAGTCTCATTAGTAACCTCAACAATTTTTTATTATTATGATTCTCTTCTTTTATAGCTCAAACTACATTTATTAAAAACCTAAAGCCAGTTCTAGTTGAGAATGGCACGAATAAAGTTGAATTCTCCTGCTCTGCTTCAGTACAAAGCAATGCCAGCATTAATTTTGAAGTATCTGACCTGTTTGGCAATGAGCCTATCAGCCCTGCTGACTGTGATGTAACCACTGTCAACCCAACCATTCGTTCGTGTAGTAAAACATTACATGGTATGAATGTCAGGATAATATGTGACTATTCTACCAGCTATGAGATCCATTGTACTTTCTCATGGAATTTAACAAACAGCAACGAAAGTAGAGTCTATCCAGTTGCTTGCCATGTCAATGATGGTACAACTGAGGCTAGTACAAGAACAGAACTCATTGTTGGAGGTAAGATGTAATAATCTTGATAATTTACAACTAACATTTACTAAGAATGTATTCCTACATGTATACTATAAGCTATAGTAGTTGCATGTACATGTACATTAGTATGTAGACTCTATGTACGCATGAGTAAATGACATGTATGTACATGTAATTACATGTAATTACATGTAATTAGTGGTAATGTTAAAAGTGAGTATGTGTATCTGTGTATAGTAAGGGAGTGAGTGAATCCCAACAAATCAATTTCTGTGAGCTAGGGGAATTTTTTGTACTACAAAGTCTCACTCTAATTCAATAATGAGAGAATCACAGGGAGGACAAGCAAAAGAGTGCTATCAGTATCAATTTGTATCTTGTGTTACATTCAAGACAGTATGGTTTCCTAGGGCTTTTTACAACTGAAGTTATTACAAGAACACAACTCATTCTCAGAGGTAAGATCTAATAATCACGATAATTTAGAACTAACATGTATCCCTACATGTGCATATTATTGTGTATAAACATTTCCCTTTTCTTCTTTATCCTACAGATTCTTCATCAGTTGGATCTGTTTCTTCTTCACTCGAATCGGCTTCTTTTTCACTTGAATCATCAGTTATAGATTCTTCTTCGCTTGATTCATCAGTTACAAATCCACCCTCAACTGAAACTCCTCAGTTATTATCTTCAACGCTAACAATTGTAGCTCCTGTTGTATTGGTGCTAGTACTCTGTGTTTGTATTATCATAGTATTTGTGATTGTGATAATTGTTAGGAGGAACAGAAAGAAGAAACTTGTAGATTTGGACTTGCGTTGTGTTGGTAAGTGAAGTTGATAATCAGTTTAATATTTTTATGTAGACAATTTGTCCCCTTTAGACGACTCCAGAATTTCTCTAGATTTGAATTCAGCTTGTCAAAGTAAAG
>NW_003546280.1:87927-94835 GCF_000090795.2 Amphimedon queenslandica | reverse complement strand
GATTTGGTTGCATCAATCAATGCTCTCATTATGCCATTGGCTCCATATCTCATTGTCTCCAATGACTCAACCTTCCAACTGAATCATGATCACATATATTATTGAATACACTCCTTATGCCTTTGGGACACTCACTGTCTTGTTTCCTTTATACTAGCCTCTTTGGTTTTATTTTAGTTTTTAGACTCTTGCATTAGCTAGATCTATAGTCTATAGTGTGTTTGTAAAATTATTATTAAAAAAGTATTTTATTATGATTTAAGCTGCCATAATGTGAGCAATTGTTGTAAGTATACAATATAGTTGCAAAATTGTTGTTATTGTTTATGTCACCAGTTGATGATGTCATAAATTTCTTTTATCTTATAAGGAAAGTAGTTTGATAGCAATGATGAGAGAAGTAGTGCTAGTCTTTGTTTTATGTGTTCTGTCACTATCAGTTGTTGTAAAAAAACTCTTGTTAACTCTCTTTCTCCTCCTTTATTTGTGTGAGTATTTATCACTAATCACCTCAACTTGTGAAATCCAAGGGTAGTAGTTGGTATAGTTAGTATATCCAACAGGTTCTTTGGAACACTATTCTGTTACTATTTTTAGCAACTAAGAGTTGCACTTTATCATTGTGTTTATTTTTAGGTTTTTGTGACAATCTAGAATTATTCTCTAGTGAACTAAAGATGTCTTGCTTCTTTTTGGAACTTTTTGTACTATTTTAACCATCACTCAATAATATTCATATTATTATACTTCCTTATCAGCACTCTGGTGCTTCCCCATACCTGCTTGTCTATATAACCATGCCTCTACTGTGGTCATTCCTTATAATCAGTGCATTCCCTCCTTAGCATGTTAATCTATAGTAGGCCACAACTGAATTGACTTCTCTTCAGTCACTCTCTCTATAAATTGACCTGTGTATTTTATTACTTAAAAGCAGGCCAACTTCTGCCATGAAGACATGGTTGCTAGTATCACTGCTCCTGCTGTTAGTGCTTGTCCCTAATGCCATAGCTTTCTCTAATCCTACAAGAAATGGTGATGATGTTACCCTTCCTCCTTGCAATTTTCCTAATGGTATCTATTATCAAAATGGTCCCAACCCTGGCACACCCGTGGCTCCAGTTAACCAAAACTATACCTTGACCATCAATGGATCTACTGAGGGTCGATATACGTGTGGTCCCAGTGGTTCTGGTGGACAAATAACACTCCTCCGTAAGTCAGTCACAAGCAGGTTTTATGCATACTATAATATTTCATCATCATTTTAGGTCAATTTAAAGAAAACAAGACTTTAGTACCTAAAACCTTTACTTGGGGACAACGTCAGGTTCTTGACTGTACTGGCTATGTACCTGGAAACTTTCACCGTGGCTATAAAGTTACATGGTTGCTAGATGGCCGTCAGCCATGTATTAAAAATTCTGCCTGTGAAGACAATAGCTTCAACATAAACTCCAATAATTTCAGTTTAAGTTTTGATTATTATCCAACTTTCACCACCTATGAATGTCAAATTGAATCAGATGAGGATACGTCTTTAACAACTGTCACTGTAGCATCCTACACATTGAGTCCTTCAAATAATGATCAAAGTATGTCTCATTAGTAACCTTAACAATTTATTATCATTATGATTCTCTCCTTTTATAGCTCAAACTAAATTTATCAAAAAATTGAAGCCAGTTTTAGTTGAGAATGACATGAATAAAGTTGAATTCTCCTGCTCTGCTTCAGTACAAAGCAATGCTAGCATTAATTTTAATGTATCTGACCTGTTTGGCAATAACTCTATCAGCCCTGCTGATTGTGATGTAACTACCACTGACAACCCAACCATTCGTATGTGTTCTAAGACATTACTAGGCATGAATGTCAAGATAATGTGTAACTATTCTACCAGCTACGAGATCCATTGTACTTTCTCATGGAATTTAACAAACAGCATTGAAAGTAGAGTTTATTCAGTTGCTTGCCATGTCAATGATGGTACAACTAAGAATAGTACAAGAACAGAACTTATTGTCAGAGGTAAGATCTAATAATCTTGATAATTTACAACTAACATTTACTAAGAATGTATTCCTACATGTATACCATAAGCTATAGTAGTTGCATGTACATGTACATTAGTATGTAGACTCTATGTACACATGAGTAAATGACCTGTATGCACATGCATGATAAGGGAGTGAGTGAATCCCAACAAATCAATTTCTGTGAGCTAGGGGGAATTTTTTGTACTACCAAGTCTCACTCTAATTCAATAATGAGAGAATCACAGGGAGGACAAGCAAAGGAATGCTATCAGTATCAATTTGTATCTTGTGTTACATTCAAAACAGTATGGTTTCCTAGGGCTTTTTATTTCAATAGTAAAATTACTGCTTTGCTTGTTCCTATTTTATCTGATTCCACAGATTTCTCTAATCCTACAAGACACGGTAATGAGGTTACCCTTTCTCTTTGCAGTTTTCCTGATGGTATATATTATCAAAATGGTCCCAACCCTAACTTACTGGTGGCCCCAATTAATCAAAGCTATACCCTGACCGTCAATGGATCTACTGAAGGTCGATACAGATGTGGTTCCAGTGGTATTGGTAGAACAATAATAGTCCTCCGTAAGTCAAGCAGGTTTTATGCATACTACCATATACCGGCTTATTTTCACGAATCTTTGCATTTTAAAGATTTTGCAGAATTAATTTTTGCGAATTGCTTGCAGCATAGATATAGTCTACAAACACATTATTGTGTTTGTGTATCTATGCTATGCTTGCAGACAGCACCACGTGGCAATGGAGAGCAGAATTTTGCATTGAAAAATTTTTGCAAATGATCACCAAACCACAAAATTCGCAAAAATATCTTACCACAAAAATAAACCAGTATATGGTATAATATTTTATCATCATTTTAGGTCAATTTAAAGAAAACAATACTTTAGTACCTAAAACTTTAACTTGGGGACAACGTCAGGTTCTTGACTGTACTGGCTATGTACCTGGAAACTATCACAAAGGCTATAAAGTTGCATGGTTACTAGATGGCCGTCAAAGATGTATTAAAGGCTCTGCCTGTGAAGCCAATAACTTCAACATAAACCCCGATAATTTCAGTTTAAGTTTTGATTATTACCCAACTTTCACCACCTATGAATGTCAAATTGAATCAGATGAGGATACGTCTTTGATAATTGTCACTGTAGCATCCTACACATTGAGTCCTTCAAATAATAATAGCAGTAAGTCTCATTAGTAACCTTAACAATTTATTATTATTATTATGATTCTCTTTTTTTATAGCTCAAACTAAATTTATCAAAAACTTAAAGCCAGTTCTAGTTGAGAATGGCATGAATAAAGTTGAATTCTCCTGCTCTACTTCAGTACAAAGAAATGCTAGCATTTATTTTGAAGTATCTGACCTGTTTGGCAATAACTCTATCAGCCCTGCTGACTGTGATGTGACGACCACCACTGACAACCCAACCATTCGTTCATGTAGTAAAACATTACATGGTATGAATGTCATGATAATGTGTAGCTATTCTACCAGCTACGAGATCCATTGTACTTTCTCATGGAATTTAGTAAACATCACTCAAAGTAGAGTCTATCCAGTTGCTTGCCATGTCAATGATGGTACAACTAAGAATAGTACAAGAACAGAACTCATTGTTGGAGGTAAGATCTAATAATCTTGATAATTTACAACTAACAATTACCAAGAATGTACTCCTACATGTATATACTGTATAGTGAGAAATTTTGGAGAGGGATTAAATTTGGTGAATCTGGCGTTTTGATAGCCATTCACCAAAATAAAAATCCACCATTTTAATCCATTATATGCATGCTCAATGGCATGTGGCCACAAATTTGCCAAATTAAAATTCACCAATCACCAAAATTTAGCAATTTGCCAAATTTTAGCCCCTCCAAAATTTCCTGCTTTATGATATAACATTATTTATAGCAGTTATTTACATGTTACACATTATTTATAGTACATGTCATGTATGTATGCATGAGTATATGACTTGTATGTACATGTATGATGCTATTGAATCTGTGGTAATGTAAAAGTGCATCTGTGTATGTTAAGGGATTGAGCTAGGGAGAATTTTTTGTACTACTAATTTACTAAAGCCCACTCTAATTCAATAAGCTTGCCAGAGAGATCAAGAGTGAGAGAATCACAGTGAGGACAAAAGCCAATGTGTACTATAATGATTTTTAAAGCACTATTAATTGTGAATTTTAGCTGAGCCTTTCAGTGTTCTCAGAAGCGGAAATAATGTTACCCTCACTGGTTGCTTTTACAAGATATACCATAATGGCATAGAATTGTCTGAAATCAATCAAAATTATACTGTGATAGTCACCAATATTACTGAAGGTGTATATAACTGTGGAACTGATACTATTAATAATCTTCTTGGCAGTAAAACAGTCCTCCGTAAGTCACAAACAGTTTATTACAGTTTTTTAATTTCATCATGATTTTTAGGTCAATTTTTACAAAATGATACTATAGTACCTAAAACCTTTACTTGGGGACAACGTCAGGTTCTTGACTGTACTGGCTATGTAGCTGGAAACTATCACGAAGGCTATAAAGTTGCATGGTTGCTAGATGGTCTTCAAAAATATATTAGATCTAACGGCTCTTTTGACAATAACTTTAACTTAAATCCTGATAATTTCAGTTTAAGTTTTGATTATTACCCAACTTTCACCACCTATGAATGTCAAATTGAATCAGATGAGGATACGTCTTTGACAACTGTCACTGTAGCATCCTACACATTAAGTCCTTCACATAATGATCAAAGTATGTCTCATTAGTAACCTTAACAATTTATTATTATTATGATTCTCTTCTTTTATAGCTCAAACTAAATTTATCAAAAACTTGAAGCCAGTTCTAGTCGAGAATGGCATGAATAAAGTTGAATTCTCCTGCTCTGCTTCAGTACAAAGCAATACTACCATTAATTTTGAAGTATCTGACCAGTTTGGCAATGAGTTTATCAGCTCTGCTGACTGTAATATAACCACTGACAACCCAACCACTCGTATGTGCATTAAGACAATACCTATACTTGACATAAATGTCATTATGATAATGTGTGACTATTCTACCAGCTATGAGATCCATTGTACTTTCTCATGGAATTTAGCAAACAGTAATGCAAGAAAAGTCTATTCAGTTGCTTGCCATGTCAATGATGGTACAACTGAGGTTATTACAAGAACAGAACTCATTGTCAGAGGTAAGATCTAATAATCTTGATAATTAACAACTAACATTTAATTTACTAAGAATGTATCTCTACATGTATATATAACATATTATCTATAGTAGTTGCACATTAGCATGTATGTATGTATGCATGAGTAAATGACCTGTATGTACATGTATGATGTTATTGAATCTGTGGTAATGTTAAAAGTGAGATGATGCTTACAACTTATTGGGCGTGGTCATGAAAATATTGAAATCTAGTATTAATATCAATGATATTCATAAATATATCGATAATATTATTGTATCATTTTAAAATTTTCAATATTGCCCAGCACTAGCACATGTTGTCAGTTTGCAGCCATGGCCAAGCGCCCTCATATCTAAATTAGACTATGAAGAATGCAATTTAATACTTCAGTAGTAACAATGTAGGGCAAATTAGTTTTGAAATCATACATGTAAAACAATTATTATTTTTCTTTGTTTTGGCAAAGCCAATGCACCAATTATGTCTCGTTTGTTATTTAGGATGTAACAATCCTTGTAATTCTGAATGTACTGGAGGAGATGATTGTTGTTTATCATTTACTCCTAATAGTCAGTGTATTACTAGGACTGACTGTACATCATCAGGTCCTAACTATGTTGCTACTGAGAGTAATAGCTTCACTTGCAGTAAGTATTACCATTGCTATTATTATTATGATTATTATTGTTATTATTATTCTGTTTTATTATTAGCTTGTAACTCAACCTGTTCTGATGGTTATACTGTTAATTCTAATTGTACTGACTGTGATTTCACTAGTATCTGTAGTAGAGACAGTCCATGTATGAATGGACGACAGTGTATACAGTATTCACCTCATTATACTTGTGATTGTACTCGTACTGGGTACCAGAGAGTCAACTGTACTGGTGAGTAACTGGCTGCAATCTGTACTATTTGAATCATTTGATTGTTTTTACACAACAGCAGAAGAATGCTATCAGTATCAATTTGTATCTTGTGTTACATTCAAAATATAGTGTTTTCCTGGGGCTTTTTGTCTCAATAGTAAAATTGCTGTTTTGCTTATTGATTTTCTCTTATCAACAGACTCGATTTTTTCCCCATCACCCCTTCCCCTCATCTGTTGCAAGTTCATATCTTACTCCTTTTACTCCCCCTCCCTTACCAATTTCATGTATTGTTACTAACTGTGACAATTGTCAAAACTCATCTTGTTGTAAAACATCCATATGAAAAGAATTTTAACTAGACGAAGTAAAACATTAAAGGGCGAGCCCAAGCAAGCAAAGCCTAATACACAGCAGATCTTGATTTCAAATGATACTCATGCATGATTGTGTAGAGCATTGTGTAGTGGATGGAACAATGATAAGAAACCATGAAAATATTTTATCTCTGCTGTCTTAAGCTGGAGAAGTGTTTGGTCAACAGTTATTATTGTATATAAACATGTCTCTTTTCTTCCTTATCCTATAGATTCTTCTTCAGTGACAAATCTACCCTCAACTGAAACTCCTCAGTTACTATCATTGACACTAATGATTGTAGCTCCTGTTGTATTTGTGCTAGTACTCTGTGTTTGTATTATCATAGTATTTGTGATTGTGATAATTGTTAGGAGGAACAGAAAGAAGAAACT
>NW_003546280.1:85772-87248 GCF_000090795.2 Amphimedon queenslandica | reverse complement strand
CTCCCGTTCAAATGGATGGCACTTGAAAGTCTTCACTATGGAATATTTTCTGAAAAATCAGATGTGGTCAGTTTTAAATGATATTGTTAGATCTAGTATGGTTCAATTCTCACACACACAGTGGTCTTATGGTGTTTTGTGTTGGGAAGTCTTTAGTGGTGGGAAAATACCATACCCTGGTATGGATCCAATAGGATTAGTGGAACTATTGGATTAGACTCATGCATTAGCTAGATCTATAGTCTATACTGTGTTTGTAAAAAAGTATTTTATTAATTGTTGCTATATATTCAGTGCAGTTGATGATGTCATAAATTCATTTAGTCATCAGGAAAGTAGTTTGATAGTAATGATGAGGGAAGCAGTGCTAGTCTTTGTTTTATGTGTTCTGTCACTATCAGTTGCTCAGGATTGTCCTCTACCAACAATAGCTGAGATAGAGACTGCATTGGCTCCTTTACTATTCATTTCTGATGGTAACCAGATGTACTCTCCTACTGTAACTGAAGGATCAGTTCAATATGTCTGTCTAGCTCAAGGGAGCATGATTGATACTTATGAAGCCCTAGCTCTTATAGCTACATTCACTCCTAACCCAGGACAACCTGAACAAACTAGGATATTTGATATTGAGTGTAGCAGTGGTACATGGAGTGGAAGGACTGGTAGTTTAAATCTTGTTCCTAACGGTGTTGTTTTTGGTGCTCCTACAAACACTTTTTGTTATCGGTGTAGGGAAGGTTTTGGTGGTGATACTAGATGTAGAGGTAAGCCAATTAAAAACTAAAAAATAATAATGTTATCTTACTTAGCATGTGACAGTGCTTGTAATCAGACTGGACTGATGAGGTGTACTGGATCAGGTTCTACTGACTGTTGTTCAGCATTTGCTGCTAATGGTCAGTGTATTACTACCACTAACTGTACATTATCATCAGGTCCTAACTATGTTGCTACTGAGAGTAATAACTTCACTTGCAGTAAGTATTACAATTGTATTACTATTATTATTATGCTTGATTATTAGCTTGTAATCTAACCTGCTCTGCTGGTTATACTGTTAATTCTAATTGTACTGGTTGTGATTTCACTAGTATCTGTGATAGAAATAGCCCATGTATGAATGGAGGACAGTGTATACAGAATTCACCTGCTGATAATTATACTTGTAATTGTACTGATACTGGATATGAAGGAGTCAACTGTACTGGTGAGTGATATTATTAGTTGTTACCTTTTAAGGTCAATGGAACTAATGTTGCTGTGTTGTTTAAATCATGTGATCCATTAGCTTTACACATCGACATATTTCTTATCTACTATGTTTCTCCCTCCCCCTCTCTCTCTCTTCTTTCTCATTTCACTATTATTCTAAGACCATTATATATTATTATTTTTCCTTTTCTTTATTACAGTGATGTTCACTTCCACTCCTTCCCCTACTCCTTCCTCCACTCATTTTTTTTCATCATCATC
>NW_003546280.1:83980-85762 GCF_000090795.2 Amphimedon queenslandica | reverse complement strand
CATATCTCATTGTCTCCAATGACTCAACCTTCCAACTGAATCATGATCACATATATTATTGAATACACTCCTTATGCCTTTGGGACACTCACTGCCTTGTTTCCTTTATACTAGTCTTTTTGGTTTTATTTCAGTTTTTACTAAACTCATGCATTAGCTAAATCTATAGTCTATAGTGTGTTTGTGAAATTATTATCAAAAGAGTATATTAAGCTTCCATAATGTGAGCAGTTGCTGTAAGTGTACAATATAGTTGCAAGATTGTTCTTGAAGGGAACCTGACCAACCTTTAGCTAATAATTTAGAGCATGTACCTATTGCTCTCCAAAATAATGACAATGATTTTTGCTTTGTCTATTTTATGTCACCAGTTGATGATGTCATAAATTCCTTTTATTTTGTAAGGAAAGCAATTTGATAGCAATGATGAGAGAAGCAGTGCTAGTCTTTGTTTTATGTGTTTTGTCACTATCAGTTGCTCAGGATTGTCCTCTACCAACAATAGCTGAGATAGAGGCTGTATTGCCTCCTTTACTAGTCATTTCTGATGGTGGCCAGTCATACTCTCCTAATGTAACTGAAGGATCAGTTCATAATGTCTGTCTAGTTCAAGGGAGCATGATTGATACTTATGAAGGAATCTCTCTTATAGCTACATTTACTCCTAACCCAGGAGAACCTGAACAAACTAGGATATTTGATATTGAGTGTAGCAGTGGTACATGGAGTGGAAGGACTGGTAGTTTAGATGATCCTCCTCCCAGTGTTGTTGGTGCTCCTCCAAGAACCAATTGTTATCGGTGTCGGGAAGGTTTTGGTGGTGATACTAGATGTAGATGTAAGCTAATTATAATTAAAATAATTGTTCATCTCATTTAGCTTGTGACGGTGCTTGTAATTCTGGACTGATGAGGTGTACTGGATCAGGCTCTGGTGATTGTTGTTTATCATTTTCTTCTGATGGTCAGTGTATTACTACCACTAACTGTACATCATCATCAGGTCCTAATTATGTTGCTACTGAGAGTAATAACTTCACTTGCAGTAAGTATTACAATTGTATTACTATTATTATTATGCTTGATTATTAGCTTGCAATTTAACCTGCTCTGCCGGTTATACTGTTAATTCTAATTGTACTGACTGTGATTCCACTAGTATCTGTGATAGGGACAGTCCATGTAAGAATGGAGGAGAGTGTATACAGTATTCACCTCCTGATAATTATACTTGTAATTGTACTGGCACTGGACACCAGGGAGTCAACTGTACTGGTGAGTGATATTATTAATTGTTACCTTTTAAGGTCAATGGAATTAATGTTGCTGTGTTCTTTTCAATCATGTGATCCTTTGGCTTTACACATCGACACATTTTTTATCTCACTATGTTTCTTTCTCTTCTTTCTCATCATTATCTTGATTAAAATAATTATAGTGATAAACACCAATTTTATTACTATTACCATTACTCTTTTATATTTTACTCTTTCTTTATTAATAGTGATGCCCTCCCCTACTCCTTCACCTACCCCTTCACCTACTCCTTCACCTACTTCTTTTGCATGTACTGTTTCAAACTGTGACAATTGTCAAAACTCATCTTGTTGTAAAACCTGTTCATCTGGTTCCTATTTGAATCCTGATGGATGTACCTGTGGTAAAAAGACTATGTTTATTACTCATATGGTTAATGTTAATAGGTTCATGTGGAGTGTCTTGTTCAAGGTGTCTTGATTCCAGTTGTTGTACTGAGTGTCAATTAGGATATGAAGTAAATGAT
>NW_003546280.1:59131-83520 GCF_000090795.2 Amphimedon queenslandica | reverse complement strand
AAAATCAGACGTGGTCAGTTTTAAATGATATTGTTAGATCTAGTATGGCTCAATTCTCACACACACAGTGGTCTTATGGTGTTTTATGTTGGGAAGTCTTTAGTGCTGGGAAAATACCATACCCTGGTATGGATCCAATAGGATTAGTGGAACTATTGGATGGTGGGCAAAGGCTAAGCTGTCCTCATAATGAAGCCTGCTCAGAAGACATGTATGCATAATAATAATTATTAGCTGTATGATGATATATGCTTTGCTGTATATAGTTATTCCTTGATGCAGCAGTGTTGGGCTGAGTCTCCTGATGACAGGCCATTGTTCAGTGATTTGGTTGGATCAGTCAATGCTCTCATTATGCCATTGGCTCCATATCTCATTGTCTCCAATGACTCAACCTTCCAACTGAATCATGATCACATATATTATTGAATACACTCCTTATGCCTTTGGGACACTCACTGCCTTGTTTGCTGCCTCTTTGGTTTTATTTTAGTTTTTAGACTCATGCATTAGCTAGATCTATAGTCTATAGTGTGTTTGTAAAATTATCAAAAAGCTTTTATTATGATTTAAGCTGGCATAATGTGTGAGTGTACAACATAGTTGCAAAATTGTTGCTATTCAGTGCAGTTGATGATGTCATAAATTCGTTTAGTCATCAGGAAAGTAGTTTGATAGCAATGATGAAAGAAGCAGTCCTAGTATTTGTTTTATGTGTTCTGTCACTATCAGTTGCTCAGGATTGTCCTCTACCAACAATAGCTGAGATAGAGGCTGCATTGGCTCCTTTACTAGTCGAATCTGATGGTAACCAGGCGTACTCTCCTAATGTAACTGAAGGATCAGTTCAGTATGTCTGTATAGCTCAAGGGAGCATGATTGATACTTATGATGAAGTTTCTCTCATATAGCTACTATCACTCCTAGTCCTAACCCAGGAGAACCTGAACAAACTAGCGTATTTGACATGGTTTGTAACAGTGGCACGTGGAGTGGAAGGACTGGTAGTTTAGATCCTCCTCCTCCCAGTGTTGTTGGTGTTCCTCCAAGAACTGATTGTTATCGGTGTCAGGAAAGTTTTGGTGGTGATACTAGATGTAGAGGTAAGCCAATTGTAATTAAAATAGTTGTTACTTTGTTTAGAGTATGATGTTGCTTGTAATCAGACTGGACTGATGACGTGTACTGGTTCAGGTTCTACTGATTGTTGTTTATCATTTACTGTTTATGGTCAGTGTGATGGTAGCACTGACTGTTCATCATCAGGTCCTAACTATGTTGCTACTGAGAGTAATAACTTCACTTGCAGTATGTTTCTTGTCATTATTTATTTTTGAATTTTATATTTATTATTAGCTTGTAATTTAACGTGTTCTGATGGTTATACTGTTAATTCTAATTGTACTGACTGTGATTCCACTAGTATCTGTGATAAGGACAGTCCATGTATGAATGGAGGAGAGTGTATACAGTATTCACCTCCTGATAATTATACTTGTGATTGTACTGGCACTGGATACCAGGGAGTCAACTGTACTTTTGGTAAGTTGTGCCTTTTAAGGTAAAATTAAAAATTGACTTTACACAAAACACGTATACACATTCAAATATTTTTTATCCCATCATGCTGTCTCTTTCTCCCCCTCTCTTTCTCCTTTTACTATATTTTAACACCATTATTATTTTCCTTTTCTTTATTACAGTGATACCCCCCACTCCTTTCCCTACTCCCTCCTCCACTGTTCCATCATCTACTCCCTCACCAATATGTGCCATTGCACTCTGTGACAATTGTCAAAACTCATCTTGTTGCAAAACCAGTTCATCTGGTTCCTATTTGACTGATGGATGTACCTGTGGTAAGGTTGAGAAAAGTAGTATAAATCTAAGTTGATTATGTTTTGTTATAGGTCCTTGTAGAATGCCAAATTGTTTAAAATGCCAGTTGCTGAATTCAAGTTGTTGTGCTGAGTGTGGATCAGGATATGAACTAGTTAATGGCTGTCAATGTGGAGCAATAAGTATTAATTAATATTGATTCACTCACACTCTTCTTAATGTATTGTTAATTGTTTCTTGCAGCATATCCATGCTCACAGCCTGCAGGTTGTGAGAGATGTGATGCTACTGGATGCTGTCAAACCTGTTCATCAGGTTATAGTATGAGTGCCAATAATTGTTTATGTCGTAAGTAAGAATGTTAAAATCAGTGAAAGTTTATGCTTAGCAAGGTTGTTCATTGTCCTGTGACAGAGGATACACTCCATCAGCTAACTGCACTAGTTGTGTTTTGACTAACATCTGTGAAGCATCGAATCCTTGTGGTACTGCTGACTGCTCACTAGGATCACAACCAGACCAATACACTTGCTACTGTGCTGCTAATAGATCTAGTTAGTATATTCTATACTAATAATAAATAAATGCTCTTATTAATATGATATACATGTAGATACTCGAAGTCAAAGTCTATCAGCTTCTATTATTGCAGTTATTACAGTGCTATCATTGATAGTTGCTGTGTGTATTGCACTGATTGTTGTATTGGTGGTTCTTGTTGTGACCAACAATAAGAAGCAAAAGCTACAATTGCAACAGCCTTCTCATGACTATGGTAGTTAAATAAACATTCCATTTGTTACTGGAGCGTTTTTTTTAATAGATGTAATTCTTCCAACTACTTCAGATCCAGCAACACAGACTAACCAGGCTTATCAAGTTGGCAGACAACTGCTTTAAATACAGAATTAATGTGTGCATATTTTTTGAACTTATGTCAATTATTACTGAAAGATTATTAATGATTTCAAACTGCTAGTAATTATAATATCCGCACAGTTTCAATTCCTATTTCGATGGAGGCTTGAGGAAGTTCTCCAAAACTTTCAATTGCTCCATGTTACAATTCTCCTACAAAAGAAACTCATTCACATAATCTGCTGAGGAAAGGATACTGTCACATTTACCTGATAAGTCTCCAAAAGCTGCGACATGCACCACTGTGCAATGTCATCATTCCTAACTTTTGCTTCTTTCTTTTTCAAGTGTTTTCCAAGACTCACTCCAGTCTGATACAGGCCATAAAGTGACCGAAGATTAGATGGTTTTAGTTTCAGCGAGGTCGCATAATGTTTGCGAGCAATTTCAAGACTTTCTGTTGTATTTTGAGTATAGCAAACCTATACAAGAATGAAAAGGAAGAAAGAAGAGTAATAGTATTATATAGGAAATATGTACTGCATTCACTTCAGCATAACGTTGATGGAATATATAATTGTGAGGATTGGAGAGGATTAGTTCTTCAAGACAAAATGCAGCCTTATCATACCTTTGTAAGAGAGAGAGAGAGGGAGAAAGAGAGATTATCTTCAAATTAATAAATGAATCCTTACTGGTGCTGTGAAATATATAGACCTGCCAATTCTGACCAGCTTTCATAGTCTGCCATAGTACTATAAGAGTAACAACACAGTACATTATACTTTTTTGTATGATTTGAATATTAATATTACATTTCCAATATTTCAGTTAATTTCGTGATGGCAAGTGCTGTATCTCCCCTAGCTTTGTGAATAGCAACTATCCTCTTTGATATAATAGTATTGGTTGGATCATCTTTAAGTATTCCTTCATAATACTCCAGTGCTTCATCAAAACTTAAGATTGAAAAAAATAAAAATAGAAATAAATTATATTCAATACTCACTCTTCTTTCCCTTCCATTATTAGCCCTTCGAGTTTCTTTACACGTTTGCTGTTTGAGAACCTTTTCTTGAGACAACCAAATGACGACTGAAAGATTAAAAATTGAATAAAAACTTCATATGCCCACCAAATACAATGAATGACAACAGCTAATATTACAGTAATATTTAAGTACTTCAGCTCTCCTGGTGTCTCCTATGTCTAATGCAGCCATAACAAGCTGTTCATGTACAGTCCAGACTATAAATAATTAATAATAGACACAATAATAATGAATAGAATACCTTCATCTCCAAGTTTATTTGAATATTTGTCTATTAGTATTTTTCCTAGTGCCACCACAACTCTGCTGTCTCTTCTTTCTGTCTCTCTGATGTCTCTGAGGGTATCCCTTGCCGTTTTCCAATCAGTGAATTCTGCATCATCAGAGACATGTACCTCTTCAATGGACGCCATTTTATCTGTCACGTGACTTCATTCAACGGAACACGTGAAAACACGTGGGTCTAAAATGAGCCCCGCCCAGTAGCTATGAATATGTTCTAAATAGAGCGCGGTTGCACCATCACAAGAAAGACTGTGTGTTTCTCCATTTCTCAGCAAATTTGAGCTTATAAAAGAGCATACACTCGACCCAGCAGCAACTACAGGTGACTCCTTCTAACAAAGCAGCAGATTCCAAAGACTAGGAGTGTTTTTAAAGTAAAGAAAACAAGAAAATTGGATCACTTTCTCCATATTTGACCTTATCTCTCTTCTCTTGTAGTCAAGTCATCGCTCAGAAATGGATTCAGGACTGAATACCCTCTCCCCACACAAACCAACTCCTACTAAGAGTCCTTGGGGTTCTCCGATGCCAGCCACACCCACTTGCTCTCTGGCATCAGTAATGGATGAAGAACTGGCTCGGTCCTTTCAAGCAGAGGAGGAAAAACTTTTAAAGTACGTACACGTACATGTACCTTTTATGTATTTACATGTAATGTAAATTGGGATTTTTAAAGTTGCTCCAAGGCCAAAGTCCCTGTACTATAGTACAGGGTCATCGGCCAAATTTTGCTGAAAATGACTAGGAGAGAATTTTCCATTTTTATAATATTTTCTGATGCATATACATGTACTTATGTTGCGTAGAAAGTTTGAGCTGATTTTGATCAACTTTGAATTTTTTATGAATTTTTAAAGTTGCTCCAAAATCTGGCTAAAGTCCCTGTACTATAGTACAGGGTCATCGACCAAATTTTGCCGAAAATGACTAGGAGAGAATTTTCCATTTTAATAATATTTTCTGATGCATATACATGTACTTATGTTGTGTAGAAAGTTTGAGCTGATTCCGATCAAGTTTGGATTTTTTATGAATTTTTAAAGTTGCTCCAAAATTGGATCAAAGTCCCTGTACTATAGTACAGGGTCATCGGCCAAATTTCACCAAAAATGACTAGGAGAGAATTCTCCATTTTAATAATTTTTCCGATACATATACATGTTCTTATGTTGTGTAGCAAGTTTGAGCTGATTCCAATCAAATTTAAATTTTTTATGATTTTTTAAAGTTGCTCCAAATGCCATGTACTGTATTGTAGTGCTTGTCAGCTCATGAAGCTCATGCTATTTAGCTCACTTAGCATGCTTTGTGGGGAAACCCTGCACTAACTATAGTGCAATTGTAATTCTCAGTGGATTATTCCCTTGAATTCAATGGCATCATAACATATAGAACTATCCACTGATCATACTAGAGATTAATAATGTTGTTTTAATATGCATTTGTACATGGACAGTCGTCATACTTACAAATACACACATTGAAAATGAAAATTAGGCATTCCGCTGAAACTGGGACATTTTATTTTAACAATACGGTATATTTATGCTTTTTTTTGAAGATTGACCAACAAGTTTTAACGATTGACAATTACATTTTTGTTTAAAATCTTTATCTACAGGAAAGAGATGGAGAGACCTGTTCCTAGTGTTAGTCCAGTTGGCAATGAAGAACTGCCCATCAACGGTGGAGGGGCAGAGTCTACTGATAGTGACTTCCTTTTGGCTCAAATGTTGCAGCTGGAATTTGATAAGGAGCACGACCGTCAGCTAACAGCCGAAGAGAAACACTACAACAAGCAAAGCAGAGGTTAGTCAGCAAGAAAATAAACTACATTTAAGTATAATGGGAATGACAGAAATACATAATGTTAATATCATTTTTTTATATTATTTTTATATATAGTTAAAATTTCATTTGATAATTATCGTTCATTGCATCCTGCTTACCTCAATCATCAGGAAGAGGAGGAGGAAGAAGTAGTTGATGGTAAGTACCACGCCCACCAATTATTTACTGACCACGCCCATTGATTAATTAATGTAGATGAATACGAGATGACCGTGAGAATCCCTCGAAGCAGCGGAAGGAAGAAAGGCGTGTCACCAGGACAACCAACAAAACACGACTCAAAAATATGCGGACAAAAGAATGTGAGGAATATGGAGAAGGTATGGAAATTACATTTAATAGTCGATTACTCTCATTATTATTATTACATTATTTGTAGTGTTTTGTGTTGTTATAATTGTTGTTGTTGTTGTTTTTGTTTATAGTTTCCTCCTGATTTTCCAATGGGTGACGTTCAGCCAGGACTCTGTCTAGACAACAGTGTGTTTAACGTGTTGAAGGAACACTCCATGAGAGAAGAGAAACAGAGTCAACGTCACCACGAGAAGAAGGAGCACTCAACTCAAGAGCACGTACTGGATCCAAAGACAAGACTGATGCTTTTCAAAATGGTGGACAGCGGTAAACTGGGCGAAGTTAACGGGTGCCTCAGTACAGGGAAAGAGGCAGCTGTGTATCACGCTGAAGGAGGAGGAGAGTAAGTGAAGAGAGAGGGAGGGAGGGAGGCAAGGGAGCTGCTGCTGTATGAAATTATAGTTAATAATTATGACTATTTTTGATATTAAATTTTTATAATTGCGAAATTTTTTTGCATAATTTTAACTAGCAAATGAGCTTATTTTTTATTTTTATTTTTTAAATTTTTAAACAGTCAATTTTTAAGTATTTAGTGCCTCAAAATATGTTTTATTATTCTACAGGTTGGAGGATGGTACAGCAGTGCCTGATGAATGTGCTATTAAGATATTCAAGACGACACTCAACGAGTTCTTTAGACGTGACAAATACATCAAGGAAGACTATCGGTTCAAGAACAGGTTTGGGAAGCAAAACCCGAGGAAGATTGTGAGACTGTGGGCCGAGAAAGAAATGCATAATTTGAAAAGGTATGACATTATTTTATGAAAAATTGTATCAGAATCTGGTGTACAGGCTTTTTGGCCAAATTTCATGAAAATGGCTAGGAGAGAATTCTTCATTTTTATAATTTTTTTCTGATGCATATACATGTTGTTATGTTGTATATCAAGTTTGAACTGATTCCGATCAAGTTTAGATTTTTTACGAATTTTTAAAGTTGCTCCAAAATCAGGCCAAAGTCCCTGTACTATAGTACAGGGTCATCGGCTAAATTTCACCAAAAATGACTAGGAGAGAATTCTCCATTTTTATAATTTTTTATGGTACATATACATGTTCTTATGTTGTATGTCAAGTTTGAACTGATTCCGATCAAGTTTAGATTTTTTACGAATTTTTGCAAATTTTGTTCCTATAACTGACAATTATTTCTCTCTCTTTCCCTCAATAGGTTACATTCTCATGGTATACATTGTCCTAAGGTTGTACTATTAAAGAAACACGTGCTAGTGATGAGTTTCATTGGGAAGGACCAGATACCGGCCCCTAAACTCAAGGACTCACAACTCACTCAAGATCAACTCAAAAGCGCCTACCATCAATGCGTACAGGTAACTAGTAGGTGTGGCCTGTTACCAGGGGCAACAATAAACTTAGAACTACCATGTGTACATACATGTATGTCTTTATTTTCTCTCTCTCTTATTTTTCTCTACAGACGATGGAGAAAATGTACAACGATTGTCATCTTGTCCACGCTGACCTCAATGAGTTCAACATGCTTTGGTTCGAGGGACGTGTCTACATCATTGACGTGAGCCAATCTGTAGAACCCTCTCACCCTCATGGGCTAGAGTTCTTACTCAGGGACTGTAAGAACGTCTCTACTTATTTCTCTAAGAAAGGGCTGGCAGAGACTCTCTCACATCAAGACTTGTTTAATAAGATAACGGGACTAGGGATTAGCGCTGTGGACGATCAGGAGTTTCTAACACAAGTAAGAGAGAGAGAGTACTGTAGTTACAGTGAAAGACTAAGAGCATCCTTAATAAATAAAGTGTATAGTGTTCTTTTTATAGTCAAACAGAGAGAGAGAGAGAGAGAAGGAAATTATATTTATTATTTATATTATTTTGGATAATTTTATACAAGCACTTTCTCCCTATCTTCCTTTATATATTTAGATACGTGCTTACACCCAAAGGCAGCAGCTGCTTGATGTCATTTATGACAAGAAGGAGCCGTACCCGTTCGACTTCTTCTTTGAAGAGACGATGAACAGCAGACAAGACAACAGCGGATCCATTGGAGTCGACGTGAAAAGAGGAAAGAAGGACTTAAACGAATCGAAGAGCTCAGAGTCAAACGAAGAGGAAGTGTTATCAGAAACGGAAGAGGAGACTGATAGTGATAGTACTGATGAGGACTGAGTCATTTAACATTACACACAAATAAACATAAATCAAATAAAGCTACAGATATATATCTATATTATATTTTATCTTTTATTATTACATTACGCTATTGTATGCAAGTTTAGCGAGTCATTTGTACTTTTCATTTAATTTTATTGTAAAATTTCCTCTATTTTACTATTAGTATAATGTGAGTTTAAATGCTCATAACTTCAGAATTTGAGCTCGGAATCAGCTCAAATTTTTTACATACCATAAGGACATCAATATGTATCAAAAAATGTAATAAAAAATTGGAATGATTTCGAAGCCATTTTTTGGAAAAAACCATGGGCTATAATAGCCTTGAAAGTTTGCTCATTTTAAAAAGTGGTCATAATTCCAAAATTTTAACTCCAAAAAGTTTAAGCATTAATGTTAATAACTGATGCTTTATTTGTAGTAAATAGTTTAAATACTTAACATATTTACATTTTGAAATAGCTATTAAAAGATAAGTTAAAAATAATGTATTAACAATGAAAAGGAAATTTGTCAAAATGTGACAATTTGTAAGAAATGGCAAGGAAATAAGTGCATCATATTACGCAGCTGCAATTATGCTCATAACACTTGTGTGTGTGTGTGTATGTTATAGGTATGCATAAAGTAAATAGCATTTTCTGTTGTTTTGTAATTTCGTTTTGGAACCTTGTCACCTCTAAGTCAGCGCGATATTACCTTGATAACTTTATATCATTTTGATTTCCTGGTAATTTATGGTAACTATGAACTATGCTAAGAGAGAGACACAAAGGCTATGCATGAAGGTAGTACCAAATACTGATCATTGGTTACTTGTTGCTAGAAGATACACAATATCCATAGCAACATGAACATACATATTCAATAGCCTCTGTGATCACAGAATAGATACATGCTAACACTATGTACAAAACCCTCATGACGTAAGATCAATTCTAAATTATTCGCTAAGTAAGAGAGAATGTAGTGAGGAGTAAGAATGTCAGCTAAGTAAACAAATAAATGACAGAATATTCCTAAGGATCACATTCTTTTCACAATCCTTGGAGCACCACTGTTACTGTGTATATAAACAATCAAGAAGTTTATACTAATGACGTACTACAGCATAATAATCCTACATGTAAGTATATGTGTGTGTATGTGTGTGTGTGTGTGTATATAAACTCAGTGTGTGACGCAGTTACTACTACAAAGTTACCACTAATGTATGCATCATCTCTTAATTACTACTCAGTACAACTAGTGACATCAAAGTCCAGCAACATTCATTGCTTTCATAGCAACGCTCCTTATAGCAACTGAGTATCCTGGAGCCAGTTGTTTATCCTAGCTCCTATAGCTATTGCTTTACTTTGAACTGTATGTGTTATCACATGCTTGACTGAATAATAGTCCAGTCATATTGTCCACTAGAGAGTTTCATCATAATTAGTAATGAGATATAAAAGTGAAATATATACCACTTGAGATCTCAGTGAAGGAAGATTATATACTAAATGCGGTATCTCTTAGTATGAGAAATGACAGTAGGAGTGATTAAGAGATTGATAAAACACAGAGAAGGAAACAGGTCGTAAGGTTTTAGGTCATAAAGGTTGGCGGACATACTCCCAACTATACATGATATGATAATTACATAATAATGATAATTAGATATGTGAACCCTCTAACTGTGTGAAGCAATGGTAGGAGTGATTGATACAGACAAGAAAAGAGAGGGAAAGAGACATTGGGGGAGGACACGTGTTGTGTAACAAAGTTTAAAGTCGCACATGATTGACATCCTGATATCTGACATGGCTAGTGGAGGAAAAGGTAAGTGAAAGCAGCTATGTAACTTAATGATGGTAATAGATAAATATGTGGGACAGGGAAAACAGAATAAAGCAAAATGCAACTTCAATAAAAAATCAAAAAGCATACAACATGTATATAATGATAATAATAACAATAATATCAAGAGTAGATAACCTACTCTTGATAATAATAATAATAAATTAGAAAAATCAGCAAACTTTAACATTAATAATAGTTACTTTGATATTCAAAGTACTATCCACAGGTGCAGTTCCTAACCGGTTTCAGCTGACAACAAGGAGGTATGTTCTTATTAAAGTCCTCCATTTCATCCAATTGAGATTTCGGCAGCGGTAGCACTGATTTTGTGTGATCCTGAGCTATTTTTGTTATCTGGTCAATGACAGTTTCGTACTGTTTAGCTTGCAATGGATACTAATCAAGAGAAAGAGAGAGAAATAAAAATAATAACAAAGATACCAACAGATTTTGTGTACCATCTCGTGAATATAAAATCCACACATTATAATCAAGACTATGAAATAAAGAGCACGTTGTATCATATAAACAACATTATATCTCCATAATGGAGCATATTGCTGATCGAAAATTTCATGCATATTTAAATATACGCCAACCATAAAATTGCATCATAAATCATTGTGGCACATCTGCTTCTTACATAGCTAGACAAGTGATGTATTTGTGAAGTTTCCTTGGTCTGCTGGTTTTCAAATTCTACTATAACTTTATATAGAGAAGACAAATGGAAGCACTACATGTGCATACTTATAGCGTACACACCTACGTGACGTAATGACAACAAAAACAATAATTAAATTTCTTATTAATGCTCATGACATCTGTTGCTTTTGTCACCTATATACAGCAATATTTATTATTATTATTATTATTATTATTATTATTATTATTATTATTATTATTATTATTATTAAGTTTCACAGGGGGTAAAAACCAGCCTGTACTCTAGCTGCCACAATTTAAGAACTGCTGACATCCTGATACGAACAAGTACAAAAAAATAAAATCATAAATACATTAGGCTAGGCTAGTCTGCTAGTTTCATTTACTAGCATTACAAGCTGCCTGCCTGACTCTAGCTCGCATGGCTGGGTATGATATCAATCGATTAAGTTATGATGTTTGTGAATTAGTCTATAATATTGTATAATAATCAATTAACTTTCATCATTAGTTCTAATTTATTTAGCAAATTTTAAACTAAATTTTTCCAATATAAAAAATTAACAGTATTATTGCACAGTATAGATCTATATGCATTCTCCTTATTACTTTATGCATAAAGAAATATCATAAAATTCCATTGTACAAAAAGTCACAAGCGCTTGAGTGAGTATTCTCGATAACATACTGCACACATCCAAAACTACAAACACAACCAACCACACACCAACCACACACAAAGAGCAGTAATTATATCAATGAGTGACAATGACACATAACGTCTGCTCCCTTGCATTCCAAAGTGTGGAAATGAAGTTCCATGAACACCATTCAGATGCCAAGAAAAGATGTTTACACTTGTAGATATGTTAGAGAAATGATTTATGAGCATACGAATGAGTGAGTCAATTAGTGGAATTAGCTATTACTAGCAGGTGGTGCTAAGGATGTGATCTAATGATGCATTCCTAGTGTGTGAATGTAATGACAGTGTGAGTGTTGTATGTGAGACAACAAGTATCACCAACACACACACACACACACTCAAGCTCTCCATTATGAGGCTATTCACTTATACAATGTACCAAATACACTAGCAAATGACAAAATTGTTGAATGAAACTTTATTACTATGCATGTGTACAAGGACTTGAGCTAAATTTTGCAAAAAATGACTAAAAGATAATTTTTTATTTTTATAATTTTTTTCTGATACATATACATGTCCTTATGTAGCATAGAAAGTGTGAGTTGATTCCAATCAAGTTTTGATTTTTTATAAGCTACTCAAAAGTCTCTGTACTATAGTACAGGCCAAATTTCATCAAAAATGAAAAGTAGAAAATTTTTGATTTTTATCACATTTTCCAGCACATACACATGTACTTATGTTGCAAAGAAAGTTTGGGGTGATTCCGATTTAACAAAAGGATACTGAAACTGATGCAACATGTGAATAGCGTGAATGGAACTGATGTCACGTATTGTGAAATGAGTGTGAGTTTATTATTGATACCAAATTATGTTCAAGATTATGCATAGAGCACCTATCTAAATGTACGTCATTACAAGACAGGTGGTCTGAATTAGCTAGTAATATATATTGACACCAAACTGAATAAGGAAACCTCATTCTTAATGCATGAGAATTCTACAGCTTCCTATTGTCCTTTTACTCCAGACATATCAATCAAATCAAAAAAGGCAATTCTTATAGTTCCACTGGCTGAACTATAACAAAGCATCACTCCTTGTAATAAGCATACAGGAAATTAAAAAAAGGAATCCTTTTAAAGCAGCAATAGTAAATTAAGGCATGCAAAAAATGTCTAGCGGTAATAATGATCAGGTCTAGTTTTATAATGATCAAACCGATCACCAGAACACTGCATGTGTTTGTATCTGTTTCAGATCACTGAACCATACCATAAAAGACTAAGAAACTGGCTTTAGTTTCTATGATCAATATGTCTTATTGACTGACCTCTCTTGTAAGGAGGATATTACCTTATTGGTATACCATGTCACACATAGTTTAGACTATTATGCTCATGCAGTAGTACGGCTAGCATGACAAAAATGAAGATCACATGCAAATAAAGTAACAAATGTTATTATAAATATTTAGATACAAAGTGAACAAAATCAACATTTCAATTTCATTCATTTATTATCAGACTCGCTCGAATACTTCTTGAATGCATCTAGTAGCATCTCAAGAGAGTTAATCAGTAATATCATAAATATAGAGACTATGTGTCTCTAATATCTATGGTAATATCTGTGTTTTGGGTAGACAAGGTAAATTAACAAGCATATCATTGATCTCTTTGTCTCACAAAGACACACAACGTATAGTCATGTACGGAATGGCAGTCAAAACAGCAATTGATCATACAGAAAATTAAAGAGCATCTAATTGCCTTGTCTTGTTGGCATCAACAAACATGCACATACTTCTAGCAAAGCTATGATATCTAGGAATGTCCACCTTCAATTAGTACAAGTATTCATATTTTCATTGAATTTTTAGTTGATAGACAATTTAAAAATAATGAAAACATTGAATCAGTTATAAGAACTCAGGCGTACATTTACAAACGGCATAAAATCATAACTAAATGACAATTAATGTATATATAGGGAGTTAGGTACATTTATAATTAGATATACCAATATCTTAACAGCGTTTGCTCAAACACACTCCCTGTTGACATGATTCAATTATTGGAGCCAACTTTTTATTTCTTAATTGATAATACTTAATCAACCTTGCAAGGTTCATGCATAACAACTGCTAAAGTAGCATTGTCAGTATACAGCTCTTGTTGTTGGAATTCAACTTAATTCAAGCAGAGACAGACAGCGCACTCACTCACTGTCTGACAGTCAATTATAGTAATACAGAACACAAACAGCATCAACAATGTAGCTCATATCAATTACAATTAGCTATAGCCAGTTAGTCCCTCTAGGCACAAATAATGAATCTTATTAAGAAATATAACACTGAGATTAGCTATGGTGTTCATGCATGTGTATAATGTATACACAGCAAGGGGGAAGTTAAGTCATATATAGAAAGAGGTAGGATGATAGTTACTATGCCACGAGCAATGCTATAACTAATTTATTAGATTCAAATTACATGTTTCTTTCCCCTAAATTTTTCCTGAGCATAACAGTTGTTTTAGTATCCATAGATCATGTCTCTTCTAATACATATACATCATGCGTGTGCTATGCAGTAAATCCATAATCTATAATACCCTTCGATATAATATCCTTTATTATAGCATGATCTGTTCATACTTCCGTGCTTGCCACAATGTCTATTGGAGTGTCTGAGACTGTAAGTTGAGCCTAAGAAAACATAGTATTTGAGTGGGTGAGGCTGTGAGAGAGAGAGACATCCTAGGTCATGAACGGTATAATCCCTCTTCACAGATTAAGAGAGAAAGAGTAGGCAAGTTTGACACGGGTCAAAAGTTTTAGCCTGAAATAAGTAGGAAGTTGGACACAAGACTCAATAGCCACAAGGCTATGGGTTAATAGTATTACTATTGAGTTATAATATTATTTAATACATCAACTATTCTCTCTCCATTCCTCTCTCTTTCTCTTCGTGTGAATATACTCGCATAAAGTGGCAATTGGTAGTGGAACTACACACTCTCTCACCGTCTCTCGTGATTTTAGCAGCTGTGAGACTTTGAAAAATTTCAATATAAATTTCTGAGCTACAACCATCGCAGACCACTCCTCATTCTAGCATAAACAGACACTGTACGAATAATACAATCATGTGAAAGGAATTAATGACATATGCTTACAGTAACTATAAAAATTAAACTCATGAAATTTGTTGTCTTGCATCTTGACGCATGCATAGCAAATAAGAATGAATGGCTTGTATGGGAGGTGGTTGATTGTGTGTACTAATGAATGCGTCTCAATAACACGCATACATGAACAAGAATAAACATAAATACATGTATAAACAAGAACATGAATATTGAATAGTTTAGGATGAGAAGCATTACATATAAGGTGGCGTTAAAGCACAATAAAGTAACGTAATAATAACTGATGCATACTAAATATTTATTACCAGCAGACAAATACATTTATATTTACATTAAAATGACTTACTTGTTCTGAAGGATCTGTTCCAAGGTTGTACAGAATTGGGGGATCATGTCTCTGCAATAATGAAAATAAAATAAAATAAAATGAAATAGGGAAAATGAATAATAAGGATTAAATTGCCTTCTCGTGTTCATACCTTAAGACATTTGGGCTGGCATTAAATTAGCTGCATCCTTAATGAAAATCAAACACACAAACAAGCAGTATTACTTACTCAAAGGAGATATACATTCAAATTGAATGCATCATAATGTCACGGAGAAGGAATATCACATTTCATTAAGACACAAACTCCTAACTGCTACAAGTCATGCACAGTCTACATGCATGCAAACACGAAGCAGAGGAGAGGAGGAATTTATAATAGGAAATGGGATGAGTAAGTAATGTGTTATGTACAGGGCAATGAGCTTCAGGTGGACACTCAAGTGTATCCTTATTGAAAATCAATGCACACAGGACAAACAAGCTGCAGGAGGAAAGCTTTGATCTCTTACAGCAAGTAGCCTTGAATAATGCGCCGGGACATACCAGGATTATACCTGACAAACAACTTGCTATTATCATCATGAATAGAAACTGATGAAGTATCTGAATGGATAATAAGCATAAACAGTTGCTTTGTATCTGAATGGATCCATACTAACCAATATCAGTTGCTTTGTATGTGAATGCAGGGGAGTCTTAATTGAAAGCAATGGAGCTACTAATCATAATGTCATATATGACAATCAATGTGACTCTATATTTATTCCCCTTAATTATAATACACGCATAATGTGTATAATGCACTTGAATATACAGTGTACACAAGATTTAACAGGCATAAAATATGAGTCGTCTATTGTTGACTGTATTTAGGCAAACACTCTCTTTTTAATCAATGGTATGGTATTTAGGTGACAGGTGCGCAGCAATTATAATAAGGAATTCGATACTGCTTGATTGATTATATCAAATAAAATTCCTCAGGTTTGCAAGCAATCAAACGAGTGGGTGTTTGTTTGTCGACTCACTATTGGAGGGTCCTCTCCCCAGCCTGAACGAGTAACAAAGTGAGCTTTAAAGTTACGATAGCGGACGGCCATCAGAGTCTTTCCACGATAATAGAAAACGGTTTCACGTGGGCCTGAGAGAAGAAAATATAGAAATATGGTATGGAGCATAAATAAATATTAATCATAAAGAAAGAGAGAAAGAGAAGGAGGAGTGGATTAAAAAAAAGAATGCAAAAACTTTAGAAAGTTTAAAAGAAAAAAACAAGGGCGGGTTGAGATGAGATATACAAAACAAATAACTGAGCCCAAAAGCACCACATGCTGCATTCACTGGATTTCTGCACACTACAACAAAGCACTGTATATGGTCACAGTATGTGTCAGGAGTGGGAGAGGGAGGGAGAGATATTTGAACTGTGTGTGTAACAATGCGTGATGACTAATCAACACTCATTGCTGCAATGGATGAGGTATATGGCATTAATACAACAAGGAATACGTGTAGTTCCAATGATAGTATTATAGGCTATAACTCTGCGAAAGTTGTGAATATTTCGATTGCGAGCTGTAGGAGGAGATAATTAGGCAAATATTTGTTTTGTAGTAAATCCTGTTTGTATATGAAATTACTATGCTTAGTAAGTATTGATAGTAGCTTTTAGGATGTTATTGCATCTTCTATGATACATGTACACTCCATTAAACTAAATATACAATATATTAATGAGTGTCATCACTTGGATGATTTTCATGAGCTATCGTTCTACCATAAATCCCTCTTTCTCTCTCTTTCCCCTCCCCCCCCAAATACACTGTACCATCATTTATTTATCATTACTCATCCCATAGATGCAAATATTTCTGCAATGCTCATATGTACTATGCATACAAGGAGTTTACACGCTCAACTATAGCAAATTGCATTAGGGACATGCAAAAGTGCTGCATGCATATGGAGGGGTAGTGGATGGATGGAAGACAAGAAGAGGTTGAGTGTTCATAATCAGAGAGAGCGGTGAAGTGTAGGATTCCATTGTTGTTACAAACAAAAGCTTAAATCAATCCTCCTAGCTATCTCTTATATGACAGATGTGAAGTGCCTTGGGGCAGAAATTTACTCCAATGACAACAACAACAATAATAATACTATAAAGGCACATTAAAGTATTCAGTGATGTCACTCAACTGTGACCTCTTACTCCCTATGGCTGAAATGAATATCCATATTCCTTAGCATCAGCTAATACAATGAATAGCATATACCTATGTAGATTATGGTCTAGCTATTATATTCATGCTATGTCATAGTACAGCTATAGAGGATTGAGTCACTGTTGAACTTCAATTCAAGGCAAAAAAATTAATAATAACATAGTGTAGATTCATTAATCACGTAAGCATATAGTAACGTATGCCTATGCGCATTAATTAAAATCATTATATTAAAAATACAAATCTTGACAGCACAATTACTTGAGGTTACTATATCAATATTAGAGCAAATTAAATTTTCTGAGCTGCTATTATGTGTGTATATAATGTAACAGTTCCCACGTATGACTCATAAAAATGCTTTGTTCGGTAGGGCTGTGTTTTGTAGTGGAAATAGCAAAAGAATTCTTTTACTATAAATGTCTGACCTGAACAAGTTTAAACAAGTACATGGAGTGGCCTTCCTGGTAGCCTATCCGTTCTTGTTGCATGTTTTAGCTGTGATAAAACTAATTAGAGCTATAAAAACTGGCCTACATGATCACGCGGCATTAGTGATAAAGTGTGCATTATAATATAAAAGAATTCTCTCATAGCAATTTTTAATGAAATGCTTACTATAGTACATCAGGGACGTTGGCCCAATTTTGGGACAACTTTAAAAATTCATAAAAAATTAAACTTAATCAAAATCAGCTCAAACTTGATATGCAACATAAAAACATGTATATGTATCAGAAAAAATTATAAAAATTGAAAATTCTCTCCTAGTCATTTTTGGTGAAATTTAGCCGATAACCCTGTACTATAGTACAGGGACTTTGGCCAAGTTTTGCCAAAAATGACTAGGAGAGAATTCTCAATTTTTATTACATTTCCTGATACATATACATGTTCTTATGTAGCATAGAAAGTTTGAGCTGATTCCGATCAAGTTTGGATTTTTTACAAATTTTTTAACTTGCTCCAAAATTAGGCCAAAGTCCCTGTACTATAGTACAGGGTCATCGGCCAAATTTCACCAAAAATGACTAGGAAAAAATTGTCAATTTTTATAATTTTTTCTGATACATATACATGTTTTTATGTTGCATATCAAGTTTGAGCTGATTTTGATTAAGTTTAAATTTTTATGAATTTATAAAGTTGCTCCAAAATTTTTGGAGCAACTTTAAAAATTTGTAAAAATCCAATTGTAATTGGAATTAGCTCAACATAAGTACATGTATATGCATAAGAAAATGAACTTAAAGACTCATTCAATAAAATACCATATACATGGTAGTTATTTTGCTCAAGCATAAAAGAGTCAGAGGAATGATTATCGTAAATATGCACAGCAGGTATATTGTACTACTGACAAAAGAATATTGTATTTCAGTGTCTCTAAACTATAAGCTAGGAGTTCATAATTGTGTACAAACAATTGTAATGAAAGCTCTGCATTCTAGAGCATTCTACATCCTTCCTTCTTCCTTTAACACAATGCAGTGCAGTCCACAGTGTGTTACAATGGTATGCATGCACTGTGTAAATTGTGCAGGCTGCAATGAATACTGTCGATCCTGTGACATAAGTGGACAAGGAGGAGTACATTAAGCAGGAAGGGACGTATTGAACTTTGTGCCTAGAGCTATGAAAGCAGTTAAACGGATCATTTGAATCTTTATGTAATCAAAGAGCTCGGCTTGAATAATTGTACTAAAAATAACAATACTATAGCCCAGAGGAAACACCACATTTAAAATGTCATATCCTGATTGCTTTACAATTATGAATGATTTTATCAAAGGTCAAACTTAGGGGCTTCTACAAATTCAGTTTTGATTTCTTTCTATTTCTTCTTTCTCCTTTTCCAATCCCTCTCTCCTCCCTTTCTCTCCCCCGGGCCTCTATCTCTTACTTTCCTTGTCTTGAAGAAGAAGTGGTCCAAGGGAGTATGAATCCAAAGTCCTATTGGGCAGTTTGACGCTTGCAAGCTCAGCAAACGTAGCCAATAAATCCAAATGACTACCAAGTGACATTGAAACCTTTAGAGAAAAAAAGAACACGGGAATTAATGAGATATTGTCATACATGCAGTCTCTATTGTCATACACTTGATCAGTTTCTCTCACAGACAAAGGACATGAGTCACTCAATTAAACAATTAATGAATCTCACATTCCTTCATCTTTCTCTCCCTCTTACTTTCCCAGACGGTATTTTCCCAGGCCAGCTGAATATAGTTGGCACTCTATATTAGAAAAAATGTACAACATCAACATGCAACCTTAATGCAATAAATAGCTCCAACATCACGTTAGCCTATTCTAAAATTACTAATTACTTAAAGGTTCTATTTGCAAATAAACTGTAAACATGTTTGCCTTTGGACCGTGAGATAAATGCCCATTCAGCCACAGGAGGCCTGGACAGTACTAAAGAATGCTAGCAACACTTCATAACATCTTTTAAATATACAGTCTATGAATAATAATAACTACAGTCCACATGCAGTATAGTATAAGGGTATAGTGTTGCATGGGGCATGTATAGTGTGTCAGTATTGAGATGTAGGGGGCATATTGGTCTACATGTACTCGTATAGTACATGTAGGGGGACATATATGTACATGTGTGTATGTACATGACATGTTGTAAGTGTCTCTGTATTAGCATGCGGGTCTGTTTGACTCTGTGTTTTGGATAAACAGCTGGTTGCTAGCACTATAGGAGACGTCTTTTAGTCATAACAAGAGACCTATCTAAGGAGTATAGCAGAAAACAAGATGTGGACGTTTGTGTATTTGTGTACAAGTGAATGGAAATATTTGGGACTGAGTTGACAAGAGGGTATCGCTGTTTACCGATAACTAATTTGGATTATCCGAATCCTAATCTGATATCTCAATAGATGTTTACTCTATCTTCCTTTTTGATTCATCTTATCAATCAGTTCCTACTCTCTCTCTCTCTCTCTCTCTCTCTCTCTCTCTCTCTCTTTCTCTCTCTCTCTCTCACCTTATTCCCCCTTCATAAGTTTCTCCTTTCTGTCCTCTAAGCAAACCATTACTACCACCATCTAGTTCTTTCCTTGTCCATGCTCCATTATCACTATAGATGATACAAAAAACGCATACGAGAGTAAACAATACGAGAGTAAACAATAAAGGTATTTTTGTTTGTCATTGTGTACACAATCCAAAGTTGATGTTATGGGCTGGTAATTGTAGCATTAAAAACAAATAAAATAAACAATGCAATGAGGAGCGCATAGGTGAAAAGTTAAGATAAACAACAACAAGTCAATTCGTTTACAATTACATTTAAATTCATTACTTATAATTTATATATGATTGTCTATAATATATCTTTTTAGGTCCTGTTTATAAGTGCAATGTAGTAATAAAGTGTCTTCTACTACGCATCATATATTATGATCACCTTAGCTAAAGATCCAAACAATGACATGTCAGCTTATTTAGGGTAAAAGAAGGAAGGAATAATTATAAGCATGATAAAATAACTTATTGATCAAAATCTAAAAGTAATAATCTACCATCATAGGCATATCTTTGCAATTCTAGACACAATGGAACCTGTGCTAAGGTCACCTGAGTAGTGAGGCCACCTCTCTATTACAGCCATAAGCCAAAATCCTGAAATGGCTGTATTACAGAGGCTGACCTGTAATGCAGCCACCTGCATAATCAGGCCATTTAAAACTGGCCCAAGGGTTGAAGGGTGATCGGATTAAGCAGGTTCCACTGTACAACTGTATTGACATTGACAACAACAAAATTCATAATAATAACTCAGGAATTCAAATTAACTGCTCTACCGGATGAAACTAGTCTAGGGAGGCCAAAGGAAGAGTATATAAACAGAGCTTGTACAAGCCAAGAAGCAAATCAAAGAAAGCTAGCTACAAAGCAAAATAAAGAAGAGACAAGACAAGTCCAATCTCAACTGAAATACAAATGGAAACTTCAATGTACATGAGCAACATAATCATGACCAGCGTCCCTTGCAGGACATTGTCAGGAGAGATCAAATCCAAGGAGAAGTCACTGAGACGGCGCTCGGTCAATCTCCCCATCTCTCGACCTTCTTACCTGGAGACCAAAGCCGTTGTGGCCCCTCCAAGGAGAAAGGGAGTCCACTTCCCAGTCAGCGTTCTCCTCCAGCAAGCAATCACTGAGGGAGACCTGATCGAAGTCAAGCAACTCATAAAAGACTATGGAAACATTGTTGTGGAGGAGAGGGAGCCAAGCGGGCTTCCACCAGTCATGAGAGCCATCTTCGAGGGACAACTAGAGAGCCTCAAGCTCCTAGTCAACAGTGGAGCAGAGCTGACCACTACTGATCCAGAAGGATGGACAGCACTTCACGTAGCTGCAGCAATGGACGACCTCGAGGCTGCAACATTTGTCATCTCAGCATGCAACGAGCCACTAACATGCATAAGGAACGCAGACGGACAGAGACCAGTGGATCTCGCAGAGAGCCCAGAGATGGCCCGCTTCCTACTAAAATCAGACCTCAATGATCTCAGAATAGACAGCACCACCCTCAGCAAATCCTCAAGCATAGACGATACAGAAATGTCAGTCCTCAAAACAGTCAGAAATCACTACGAGAGCAACCAAGATGTTGAGTTCCTTAATGTAATGCTCCAAAGTCAGACCGAGTTTGATACACTACTACATCTAGCAGCAGCCAAGAACTACACAAGACTCGCATACTACGTATTGAAGCATCAACTGGTTGATCCAGACGTAAGAGACAGAGAAGGATTCACACCGATCCACATTGCTGCCTTCAACTCAAGCGTCGATGTAGTATTACTCCTTATTGAATACGGAGCTTCCATTCATACTCTTACCAACTCATACGAAAAGACATCGGATCTAACCGACAATGAACTAATTTTAGAAATTCTTCATGAAGAAGAAAGTGTCGAGTACATTTAAATGTAAAACTTTTTTTACTCACACACACACATGCAAAACTCAGTCACACTCACTTGTACAATATTTTGTCATTATCATCATTATTATTATTATATCACTGGTAAATGCACTTTTCTTTTCTTCTCTCTCTTTCTATGTATGTTTTTTGTCAAATCTCATTTGATTTTAAAATACAAAAACTTCTTCAGACATTAAACTATTCAATGAATCATTCTAACAATGGAAGGAGGAGGATGGTGAAAAATTAAAAAAATATGAGCAAAATATTTCAACTTGGAACATTCAGAATATGAACATACACACTCTTGAGTTAGCAAAAAATAAAAATATAAAAATGAATGAAAAATAAATTATTATACCTAGCACACATACATACATACATGTATAGTCTTTCAGTAAACAATCTATCAACGCTTAAAAAATTAAAACATTCCATCATACTCGTAGGTCTATAACACGCTATTTACACACAAACCTCTTAACACATGCACGCCTCATTAAAATAATGACAAGAGGATTAAACACGCCACTTTTTACAATAGTTATCACAAGGACAACAAAAGGCCATACCAGAGTACATAATTATACACATCCACATGAAAGCACACTCCTTGCTGGTTAGAGGCAGCGCGTGCAAGAATGCTAATAAATGCACACTTTAATTTAGTACTATACCCATGCATACATGTTTAAAGTACTCTCCCACTTGCATATACTAGTACACGATTCATGCTACTTTTTACAAGTAAGAGTATGATAGTAACTGAATCCAACTAGATCACACAACAGATTGTAACTCGAGGATGATAGAAGACATGCAGTGCTGTATAGGGGCAGTATTAGACTAGATCATATCGCTTCTATGGACACACGATGGAGGAGATAAGGGAGAAAGGTAGAAACACATAAACAATGATATATAGTCCTGTATTGGGGCTGTAAGGAGATACAGAGGCTCTGTGTGTGTTTGTTTATAGATTTCAAAGGAGGAGAGACATAATGGTGTTGACATCACCATCATAATGAAGTGATGTAGGATAAAGATTAAAAATAAAATGTCTTGCATATGCCTTTCTCTCCCTCTCTCCTCTCTCTTTTTCCCCCTCTCTCTCTTCCCCCCTCTCTCCCTCCCTCTCTCTCTTTCTCATTTTTGGCACCACTTGTTTTCCTACTCTATAAACATTGGCATATTTCATTTGAAATATGAATGTACACAAAAATTCACCATAGCCAACCACATGTGTGAACTCCCATTATTTTGCAACAGATGCAGCTGTGAAATTTGTGCATAAACCGTGACAAACAAAAATACAAACATGCCGCTATTGCAGCAATTTGTACTGGAGGTATAGTAAACAATTATATTTGGGAAAAGCAAGGCCGATTCCCTAAAACATACTTGCTGCACATTTATAAATATTAGGAGGTAGAGCGTGTCTACTTGTAGAAAAACAATGTGAAGAAATGCATATTAGAATATATAGTAAGGACTATGAGAAAAACATATCGACACTTTGTTGTGAGTATATGGATATAACAAGATTAAAGTATGGGTGAGAAGAGAAGGAGGAGGAGGAGGAGGAGGAGGAGAGAGAGAGAAAGAGACGGAGAGAAAGAGAGAGAGTAGGAGCACAAAAGGAAACAGATGAACATAAAAAAGAGAAAGAGGGGCAGGGAGACATGTTAGAGAGAGACAGGACAGAAGGAGGGTGCATAACTATGGGCTATCACTAAGCGTCACAGTCTCCCCATGGAGTAAAAGAGCTGGTACTTAGAAAAACAAAAAGAGACATATCTACAATAACAAAAATGCCAACAAGAGTGCATCACTTGTGTACAAGCAAAAACAAATTCTTTATTGGATTTGAGATGCTATGCATGCCATTAACAATTAAGAAAGGCTTTGAGCTCCACTATTAGAATCTAGCAGGTGCCGTCAAATCATGACCGTATAACACACACAAGCTATGCATGTACAAGTACATGTACTGTAGTGTGCATGTACATGTAAAAGGACTTTGACTGGCAAAGGGCTGAAGAAACAGGTCATAACCTCCCAAGATAGCTAGAGAATAAATAAACAGTGCAACGTAGCTCCAGACAGACACACACATGGAGAGATAAGGAAGTGTAGCTGAATAGAGAGCTAATATACTCATTATGACAA